>NC_043017.1:24022499-24129999 GCF_006345805.1 Octopus sinensis
GATTGGGCCAGTGAGATGGTGAAGAAGCTACTAGCATTTTAGGAAACTCTTATATTCGCTGATGAGTCTAGATTTGCTGTATTTTTTGACAGTGGTCAAGTGTGTGTCTGGAGACTCTGTGATCAAGAATTTGATGTGAAAAGTTTGCAGCCAACAATGAAACACAGCAGCTATTCTGTGGTCTGGGTAGCAATGGTTCATTAGACTTGGTGGAGTGTGGGGGAAACATAAACTCAGATAAATATGTGTCCATATTGCAGAAAGGACTCCTTCCAATCTTCTCCAGTGGTGAAATGATTTAAGCTAAAATGATCAAATATCTGTTGGATGAGAATGACATTAAAAGGCTTCCATGTCCAAGCTAGTCACCACATATGAACCCTATTGAACACCTCTGGGACATAATGGACAGGATGCTTCATAAAAAGAACAAGAAAGCATCTTCAAAGCCAAATCTTTTGAGATTACTGCATGAAACTAGGCAAGAAATTCCGCAAGAGAATATTCGTCATCAGACCAGTAACATGCCCAATAGAGTCCTTGCATTGAAAAATACAAAGGGCACGTCTACTAAGTATCGAATATTTATATTATAACAATTAATAAATAAATTTAATGTATAATTTCAGATTTAAATAAATTTTAGTAATTATAATGGCGTCTATTTATTTCTGCCATGTGTGTGTGTGTGTGTGTGTGTGTGTGGTGTGTGTGTGTGTGTAAACACACTTTTCCTTTTTTCTTTTACTTTTCCTAGTACTCATTCGATCGGTTCTTTGACCGAACCGCTAAGTTACGGGGATGTAAACACACCAACATCGGTTGTCAAGCAATGGGGGTGGACAAATACATACACAGTTTCCATCTACCAAATCCACTCAAAAGGCCTTGGTCAGCTCGAGGCTATAGTAGAAGGCACCTGCCCAAGGTGCCACGTAGTTGGAGCGAACCCGGAACCATGTGGTTCGGGAGCAAGCTTCTTACCGCACGGGCCAAGTTAAATATTATATTACACAGGAATTGTATTAGTGAGATTTACTTAATTGACCCACTGATCGGTTGAGAAAAATTAAACGACCTAGAAAATTAATACTTTCGCCAATCCTTTCTGGTTATAAACCAAGCAGAACACTGAAGGTAGGGAAGGACATACAGATTGAAACCGGATATATTTTGTAAAGGTCACTCAATGGAATAAGCATGGAGCAGTCTTTGAACATACTTTCGTACGTTTTACACCTTTACTTTTTAACTATAAATTTTGATTTGTATAGATTCTTAACCGCTTTTCAACTGCATGCATACAATCGCAGGAGTGGCTGTGTGGTAAGTAGCTTGCTTACCAGCCACATGGTTCCGGGTTCAGTCCCACTGCGTGGAATCATGGGCAAGTGTCTTCTGCTATAGCCCCGGGCCGACCAATGCCTTGTGAGTGGATTTGGTAGACGGAAACTGAAAGAGACCTGTCGTATATGTGTGTATGTATATATGTTTGTGTGTCTGTGTTTGTCCCCCTAGCATTGCTTGACAACCGATGCTGGTGTGTTTACGTCCCCGTCACTTAGCGGTTCGGCAAAAGAGACCGATAGAATAAGTACTGGGCTTACAAAGAATAGTCCCTGGGTCGATTTTCTCGACTAAAGGCGGTGCTCCAGCATGGCCGCAGTCAAATGACTGAAACAAGTAAAGAGTATACATACATACATACATACATACATACATACATACATACATACATACATACATACATACATGATGCCTGTTTTAATGCCAGGAACTTTATAGTTTATACTGGGTGCGTTTTTCGTGGCACCAGCACCAGTGAGGTAACTTTGGATCTTGCAAGACTTAAAGGGGCTACCACGACATAAAGAGGAATAAAAGTTAGTGTATGGTGTTTATAAGAGATATGCCAACATCAGCTAAATATGATTACAATAACAGATTTATAGCTGTGATAGTGAATTAGTAGAGATTAACAGTATACAATAGGGATAGGAAGTAAGTAACGGATAAAAAAGGAAGGAGGGATTAATGTCAAATGTTAGTGAGAAAGGAAGTGACAGAGTGGTAAAGGTGAATGAGATGGGCTGCGTAGGGGCATATCTGTAGAGATGTCGTATATTATACATTTCAAAGTTCACGGTCTACTCCGAATTTCACACTTGGCTGGGCTGTTCCCTTTACCCAACGCATTCAGTTTTATACCAGATAATGATTGCACTATATAAAATATATTATTGATATCAACAACTGTTGAATTATATATATATATAGTTAATCCAAACATGAAAACACAACAACGCGAGGACGTGGAACAAGTATAGTATTATTGGACGCTCAGGAAAAAGGAAAGAAGGAGGGTTTAACGTTTCGAGCGGAGCTCTTCGTCAGAAACATAGGAAAAGGAAAGATCCAAAGAAGGGAAGACGGAGGTTAAAAAAATCGCCAACGGTACACACGCAGTTACATTTTGAATATATATATCATACATATATATCATATATACATCATAGCATCATATACATGTATGTATGTATGTATGTATGTATAAGACTGGTTGTTCGGTTCCTGTAGATAATTCTGTCCATTTATATTTGTGCAGTTTAGAAACTTATTTTCAAATTTCTCAATGTTTCGTACAAACCGAAAGGAAGGAAGGAAGGACAGACAGACAGACAGACAGATTTGTGTGCGAATACATTTAAGAATAAATTATCATATGGATGTTTCCACAGACTAGTTAAACAAGTATTTCTCTCCGAATTCAAGGAACGTACAATTTCTTTCTGAAAAATGCGATTTTACCAATCATTATTTGTATTTTACTTTTCATTCGTCATTATTTAACAAAGTTCGCAAGCTCATGTCCCAACTTCGAAAGTGAAAAGCAAAATGAGCCAGTTTAGCGAAGGGCCCTGTCCATTTGAATTCAACATTCGTCAACATGACTGTCCCACCCAACACTATTTTTCATATCGCCGAATTGTAGATAAAATTGGATTTAGATGCTGCCTCTTTAGAAATAATGGACTAAATCACTAAAAAGCAAGCTTATTTGCTTTGGACATCAAACAGCAATGGTGACAAAACGCAACTAATAACTCTTCAGCCGGTACTTCGACATTAAAAAAAAAATCAATTCTTTGATTTAAGCTTTATGTTGTTAATCCTTTCAAGAGAAAATAACAGCAACAGTTTTTTTCTTAATAACTGGTTTAGCAATGGTTTTAAAATGATGGATTAAAGGGTTAAATAAAGTAGCACTTCCATAGAATCAAGCAGCATAAAAAATTATTACTGGCATGGTGTACTAAATTATATAAGAGAACTGTAGAGGAATTTTGGAAGAGATAAGTGACACTCGGAATGTTTCTGTAATTTGGTTTAAAAAATGTAACTTTCACTACGAATTCTAATAAGTGTTGTTAATAGGAGGATGACGAAGGGGCATTATTGTCACGAATGTGAATTAAAGGAATCCAAAAAGCCATCATTTCAAATAATGCGAATATCTGATGGGTGCAATAAAGACACAGGATGCGTGTTAGACATCATCCAGTTTTCATTCTACAGTCAGGTGCATATAATAAATTTCATATTACGTATTATACATACAATACACTTTTACACACACACACAGTGTGTGTGTGTGTGTGTGTGTGTGTGTGTGTGTGTGTGTGTGTGTGTGTGTGTGTGTGTGTGTGTGTGTGTGTGTGTGTGTGTGTGTGTGTGTGTGTGTGTGTGTGTGTGTGTGTGTGTGTGTGTGTGTGTGTGTGTGTGTGTGTGTGTGTGTGTGTGTGTGTGTGTGTGTGTGCGGGTGCGTAGTTAGTATGCATTTATCTGAATTGATGTTGTTATCGAGTGCGGCCAACCGAAGTGTCGGTAATTTATCTCCAGTCTACTTATACCCTATCCAAATTCATTACTAAAGAAGGATTAACTTAGACTCCTTCATGATCCGACTACATAGAGGGGTGACCCGAAGTTCAAACCGAGAAAATAATCGCAACGAATTGGTAGGGTAACTTAGATCGTGGGAGAGAATATTTTGCAGTGATGATTCTGTCTTTCTGAGATCAAATTCCCATTGAGATCAACTTAAACTTTAATCCATTCGAGTCAGCAAGTAAAATACCAATACTAGATCAATTCTCTCTCTCTCTCATTTGTAATTCAAAGGTCCAGTTTTGTCACTCAGTATCACAGTGATTCGGCTTGAGTTTCATGAAAGATACACGTGTCTAGGATAGAAAACGCGTTTGTATTTTTGACGTGAAAGTTAACTTCCAAACACACCACAAGGAGGAGAGTTTTGCTAGAAAATGTGACAAATGACAACAAAATAGAGGCCTATATTTTTCCTTCCCCTTCCTTAAAGGGTGACAAACTTCACATTTAGTTTAGAAGGAAGATGCGTTTTTCCATTACACGGATATTAATAACTTACACTGCAATCTGAGTTTGTGCTAAGAAAATCTACAGAAGATTCGAAGCAATATGATATATGTATATCATTAAAATATTTAGATGGAAGTAATATAAAGGATTCGATACCTTTATGTAGTTAATTATTTCAAGGGAAGGAGTAAGTCGATTACATCGACACCAGTGCTCCACTGGTACTTATTTTATCGGCCCCGAAAGGCAAAATGACCTCGGCAGAATTTGAACGCAGAATGCAAAGAAAGGCAAAATGACCGCTAAGCATTTTGCCCGACGTGCAAATGATTCTGCCAGCTCGCCGCTTTATGCGTGTCACTAATGTGAATCATGTATTCAAATTCCGCCAAGGTTTACTTTGTCTTCCATCCTTTCGAGGGCGATAAAATAAGTACCAGTCGATCACGGAGGGTCGATGTAATCGACTTCTCCCTAACCACTCCCCCGAACTTGCTGGCCTAGTGCCAAAATTTGAAACCAATATTAATCAGGTATCATAATAAAGTGTAAGATGATTTTTGAACTCAATCATAATTTTTTTTTTTTATTATCATCGCGCAGTGTATAAGTCCCAGGTGGGCCGCAGATTACAATAAATATGCTCCGATAGAGCACATGCTATAATGCTCCCATGATTTTCATCGCACGTACATACATATTGATCAGACAATTATACAGTGTCAAACACACACACACACACACACACATCTAACAATTACTTCATGTGCGCATACATATATTTATTTCATATATATGTCCTTATATGTAAATATATACTCATACACTAACTTGCATGCATGAGTATTGAAACTCGATACACAGTAAACACACTCGTAAAAAAGAAAAAAAAAAAAACAACAATACTTTTCTCTCCCGTCACCAAAAACACACTGACTGTAACAACAAAATTCCCCTTTGTACTCACCGGATCCTTCAACTCGGTTTATTATAGTATCCAGAAACCTATTACCGGCTGTCCTTCTGCCTCTTCGGACAGGCATTGTTGCAGTTAAATTCCAATTTTTCTTTTATCCTAACTTTTAATTAGTCGAAGTAAAAGTTCAGTAAAAATCCAAAGGTCTCATTATTTTTTTTAATCGTCATAATTGTTAGAGTTTGTTTTATTTTTTTCGCTTCCTTTTCATCGGATTTAAATTTTAATTTTTAATAATTTTCTATAAACGAGAAAGAAAAACAATAAAAGGAGGCGGGGAGAATATGAAGAGAGAGAGAGAGAGAGAGAGAGAGAGAGAGAGAGAGAGAGAGAGAGAGAGAGACAGACAGACAGACAGACAGATAAGGTGCTTTTGCTAGTGGAGGTAGGGTTGTGTGTGTGATTCTTTTCTCTCGGAAACAACTTATGAAAATAAAAAGTAATAAAAATCACGGATAAGTTGTCAACGAGAACCGTTTTCTCTTCGAGGTCAGGTAAAGATTCCGCTGAGTCTACAGGAATTCTCACATGCTTAACCCACCGACTGGTAAACTTATTGGTAATTTTTTCTCAACAAAGGACCTCCATGGTCGATTTACGCTTGTTAATTACTAAGCAGTTGTGTAGCCTAAACACTTTTTTTGTATTGTTCTCTCTTCTTGACATGTCTTGTGTGAATACACGCAAAGATATATATATATATGTTTAAAGAGGTATATGCAAATATACACGCGTAAATACCAGAGTTATGTGAGTGTGAGGGTTAAAGATAGAAACTGTGTGTTAGTGTGGGTGTGTGTTAGTGAATGCACACGTGTGTTTACATATAGTTTACAATGCGATAGAAGCGTGTGCATATATGAATATGTCTCAGGTTTACGTACGTTTCCAAGCATGCACGTGTGTTTATGTGTTTATGTTTGCATATAATATTTGAGTAATTTGTTCTATTTTTGTACTTTAACAATCCACATCAGTGGAAGACTGCTGCAACAGATTGAAATAGCTGCCCTTCAGTAAAACATTGATGAAAAAAAAAAAAAGAAGAAGAAAAAAGAAAGACTTTAGCCGGTGGCTGGTTTATAGCAGGACGATTTGAAAGAGAAAGAAGAGAAAGACGAAAGAAGGTGGGAGAATGAAATCAGAGATGATGAAAGGAGGAGATTAAGAGAAAACCTATGTAGTCGTTTGTAAGCGGCTTGCATATTTACATGTATTTGTTGTCGAATCACTTTAATTCGTGATGAGTTACTTCAGCTTTGCCAAGAAGTAAACATCTATTCATTATAGTTTATCATATGTGATAAGGCAAGCGCTCGAAGAAATGACACGAGCGCCTGGCGAGCTCAGACCACACTTTAGTTTCGTTTTCTGTCTATAGCCATTGTCACCTGAATTACTCTTCGTTAATGTTCTTGACGAAAGTATGAATGTCACCTATTACCATTTCCTCTTCTTTCTTTTTTAATCGCAGGATTTATATTTCTATGTAAGAAATCAATATGATAACAAGTGCAGTAGACTCGAGTAAGCATAAGCTATGAACTTCCAACACCGTTCAAAATACTTCCGCACCACCACTTACAAAGCATTCGCACGTATGTATATATACATATGTATATGAGTGTGTGCGCACGTGTGTGTGTGTAAGTGTGTGTGTGTGTGTGTGTGTGTGTGTGTGTGTGTGTGTGTGTGTGTGTGTGTGTGTGTGCTGCATCTATACGAGTGGGTGCTGAAAAGTTCATGGCTTTGGGTGAAAGGAAAAGACAGGAGAATCAGTTAATTATGATTTTATTCAATATATTCCCCTCTCAGATTTACACTTATTGCAGCGGTCCTTCAGCTTTTCTAAGCTTCGTAAAAGAACTGGGAAGGTTGGGCCTTCAACTAGGCCTTTCGCGAGATTCTTAAAGCCAAGAACGTCATTTATGACGTTTACCCAACGTTTCTCTCTTCCATCTTTAAAAAAATATTCATCTGTTGCTGTGATAAACTGATAAATGCTTCAATTACCTCTTCTCTACTTAAGAATCTTTTATTGCTTATGAAAAGCTCAAAATGCTTAAATAATTGATAATCAGTAGGAGAGATATCAGGGGAATAGGGAGGATGTTGCAAAATCTCATAATTCAGGCTTTCATCTTTTGGGCCGTAGTTTGAAGAGTGTGAGTGAGGTCGTGCATTGTCGTGGTGCAAAATTGGGCCATCTCTATTCACTAGTCTGGGTTGCTTCTTTTTCAAATTCTCATGCACACAATCAATTTCCTGGCAATACGATGTTGCTGTTACCGTTTTTCCTTGTAGCAAAAATAATGAATAACTCCCTTCGCAGACCACCATACAGTGACCACTAACTTTTTAAGGTGCAATGGTAGGTTTGGGTTAGTGTTTAGGGTTAGGGACTTTGTTCAACCAAAGTATTTAATCCATCATGCCGAATAACTGATTTTGGCCTATCCCTTGGTTTCTTTCCAAGGTTATCATCTCCTGAACGGGAGCTTTGGAACCATCTCTGAACAGTTCTGATGTCAACAAAACCATTGGCCCGCTTGATTTTCCGTAGTGCTTCTGCAGCAGAGTGGCCCATACGAGAAAATCCCTCAACATAGTTTGGTTGTTATCACTTTCATGAGGCCTGTGGATGCGAATTTTGTATTTCAATATTGTTGGAAAAGAAAAAGAGTCAAAATCAAATGCAAGTTATACATAATTGAGTTTTTGAATTACTAAAATAAGTAATTAAAAATGCGACGTTTCATACACCCAATGTAAGCTATAAACGTATAAGAGATGCAGTAGAATCACAGGTAGATTAACAGATGAGATCGCTTTCGTTTGTGGCAGCACTAAGAGCATGTGGGACTTAGACTTTCTCAAATGCCCATGGGGCACGCTTGAGGTAGTAGATAGTTTCTGCTACTTGGGTAACCAAGTTAGTAGCGGTGGTGGATGCTCTGAAATTATTGTTTCGAGACTAAGAATAGGATAGGGGAAGTTCAGAGAGCTACTACCTCTGTTGACAACAAATGGACTCTCTCTCTCTCTCTCTCTCTCTCTCTCTCTCTCTCTCTCTCTCTCTCTCTCTCTCTCTCTCTCTCTCTCTCTCAGTGTGAAAGATAGATTGTATGTTGCTTGTGTACGAACGGCTGTATTCCATAATAGTGAGACATGGGCTCTGAATGCAGAGGACAAGCGTAGACTGGAGAGGAATGAAGGTAATATACTCCGTTAGATGTGCAATATCAGTGTCCATGAACGACAAAGCGCAACTGTGTTAAGAGATAAGTTGGGCATAAGAGGAATTAAATGTGGCACGCAGGAGAGGAGAATGCGTTGGTTTGAACAGGTAATGCGTATGAGTAAAGACAGCTGTATAAAGAAGTGCCCGTCACTGAAAGTGGATGGTACATGTAGAAGAGGGAGACCCAGGAAGACATGGGATGAAGTGGTGAAGACTGAACTCAGGATGTTAGGGCTCACGGAGGAAATGAGAATGGGCCGAGATGTCTGGCGATATGAGGTTCTAGAGAAGACCTGCCCACGTCAGCGAAATTGAGTGCTAGAAGCGTTATGTTCCACCCACGTGTAACAATGAAACTTTTCCACACTCTACCCCAAGAAACCAAATTACATCTCTTCTAAACTGCATCTGTTTCTTCCTTGCATTTTCTCTTCATACACTATGATTATCTCCCACTCCTTATCCCTACCCTCACTGTCCTACTCATTTATCGCTGCTTTCCCTCACCCTATCTTTAAACCCAGATTTTCACCAGTCATTGCAATCCTCACTCCCTACTTGCGCCTTCTTCAGCCTTCAAGTGGCTCTATGGTAATAAATTTGCTTCCCTACACAGTTCCGGGTTCAGTCCTACTGCGTAACACTTTGAGCAAGTGTCTTCTATTATAGTATTGAGTGTGGATTTGGTAGGCGGAAACTGAAAGAAGCCTGTCGTGTGTGTGTGTGTGTGTGTGTGTGTGTGTGTGTGTCTTAGTGTCTATGTACGTCTCCCAGCACTGCTTGACAACCACTGTTGGTGTGTTTACGTCCCTGTAACTTAACGGTTCGGCAAAGCAAACCAATAGAATAAGTACCAAGCTTTACAAACTCTTCGAGGTGGTGCCTCAGCACGGTCGCAGACTAATAATTGAAACAAGTAAAATGTATATATAAGTTGAAGAGACTGTCCAACACGTTCGCGTGCGTGTTTGTGTGTGTGGTGTCTTAGTGTCTATGTACGTCTCCCAGCACTGCTTGACAACCACTGTTGGTGTGTTTACGTCCCTGTAACTTAACGGTTCGGCAAAGCAAACCAATAGAATAAGTACCAAGCTTTACAAACTCTTCGAGGTGGTGCCTCAGCACGGTCGCAGACTAATAATTGAAACAAGTAAAATGTATATATAAGTTGAAGAGACTGTCCAACACGTTCGCGTGCGTGTTTGTGTGTGTGTATGTATGCGTGCGAACGTGTCGGATAGTCTCTCCAACTTTTTTTTTTCGAAAGTATCCCCTTCAGATCCCTACGTTTTCAAATGTGGATTTTCTTTTTTTAAGGAAGAATTTGTTGGATTGTATACCAACCAGCACCTGTTCATCACAAATTAAAGGCGTTTTAAGTATGTCAGCCTGCAAACAAGTCATTCAAGATGTGACACTGGTTCCAGCTTCTGGAAACATAAGCTCGTGTGTGACTGACAATGCCCGATGGATCGAAATAGTCAACTAACAATGATTTCTCAAATCTCAGTTTGATAAGTGCCATTCATCACTTAACTCACTCTCTCTCTCTCTCTCTCTCTCTCTCTCATCTATCTCAAGTGTGTTTGTGGTGCGCGTGTTCGCATCATGCCCGTCGCTAAGAAGGAGCACTGGACGGTACTGCTCCTTTACTATTCAATGGTGCACCCTCAGATTTACAGTGATACACATTTCGAAACTCAATTTTAGCATTACTACAAACTAGTGCTCACCCAGAATATTCTGAAGTGCCCTCAGCCACCAAAGTCTGGCGATAGGCTTGGCTTGAATACACGACCATATATTCTGAACAACGCATATAGCTTATGATTTCAGACGAGATAAATATGAAGATAACCAACTGAATAACCTTGTGAGAGTAAGACATAAATTCTATAGCTTTATTGCCCAAACAAAAAAAAACATTCATCCTAATTTCTTTATCCCTTTTTTATAGCTGGCTTTATGGCAATGTACGAATTTTCAAAAGCCAAAATCACAACCGAAACGCAACACCGTTCCAACACTCAACAGACGGCTGCCCCACTTGTTTGCAAACATCAAAAGCTACGTATTTAGTAAATTTATGAAGGTGGTAAATGTACGGAATGTCGTACGCAAAAACTTCGTAACTCTCAAATGGCTGCCCTTGTGGCAAAATTTGAGACCATTATTATTATTACTTCAAATTTGACACAAGGCCAGTACTTTCGGGGAGTGGCTAAGTCGATTACATCGATCACAGTGTTCAACAGGTACTTATTTTATCTCAAGTCGGCCATTGTCTTGAATTCAGATAATTCATGTTAGCGTTGGCGTACTAAATAAATAGCGTGCGGTAAAAAAAATCTCAGCGAATTGAGATTTGCCTGCTGGATGGAGAAAGGAAACAAGAACCTAGTGCTCGATCACGTGAGGCGCCGGCGCACACACACATTGCGTCTGATTAAAGGAGATGGACAGTTTATTGGATCTAAATATTCTCTTCCATGAAAAAGAAAAAAATTACTCTATTTACTATACGTGTTTTAAGGATTTCGTAGCATTGGACATTTCACTTGATTAAATGGCCGACATCTAATTCACATTCGTTCTTGTACTTTTTCTTTGCTTTCTTCCTTCTCTGTTTTCATTTCCTCTTCATTTCCCTTATCTATATTACCATCCTTCTATTTTCTTCTTTCCTCCTCTACCTTTTTCTACTTTTCTCTCTTGACTGTTTTCCTTTCTTATGTTTTTCCATTTTTTCTCCTCTTTACTTTTTTTTTCTTTCTTTCTCGACCCTTCTTTTTCATCCTTCCCTTCACTGCTTCCCTTTCTCATTTCTACCCTAATTTCTCCTATTTCTCCTAGTTGTCCCCAAACCTATCTTTTAACCCAACCAAAAGCAACAATATCCCAAAGTTTCTAATGAATAACAGAGTGTCGACAGCAATTACGTATCTATTAATATTTGCCCATCAGATGATGGCATGTTTACGAAACGTGTTAAAAGCACTAATCTGAGAAGATACAGTATGAAAACTAAAGGGACGTGCAGTTTGTTTTCTTCGACCAACCCAGTCACACCAGAACTAAATAAAAATGTGTGCTGACAATGATAATTTGTGCTAATGAAGAATCAGCATTAGAAAGTTTGTGTGTGTGCGCTCCCTGAAGGAACCAGAAAGATTACGAACGACTACTAAACATGAAATCACTTACCAATTCATTATTCCTCTATTCTCTAACTGGTTTCAATCATTGAACTCTGTCGTGGTAGGACACTGCTCTCATAATGATTTCAAACATTGGCACAAGACCAGCAATTTTAGGGGAGGGGTAAGTCGATTACAAAGACGGACGAAATGCATTTTGTCCGGCGTGCTAACGATTCTGCCAGCTCGCCACCAATCATAATGACCCTAGAACTTACACAATCTGGTACTTACTTTATCGTTCTGTTTTTATAAAATCAATATGTTATGCTTTTTGGTACAGTACCGACTTTTACACCAGTAAATATAAATATACACACACACACACATTCACTCAACTCGCTTCTGTACAGTTTCCACCAACCAAACTTCATTCATAAGGTCTTAGTCAAAACGAAACCACAGTAATATAAGTAATACACAGCGGCCTCTTCTTTATTAAATTTTACTGCAGCTTCCATTCAAGATTATTTATTTCCAACTATATACTTATCGCCTTCAGAATTTTGTATTATGTTAATCAGTTGTACCTTTTCTCCACTGTTAAGAGAGTAACAAAAAAAAAATTGATCGTATATAATATCTAAAGGTTTTAAATGACTATAGACCAACTAATTTCATGATATCAAGTTATGTTGTACTGAGAAGCCCATAATAAAGTCGAAATGGCGATATCTATTACTAGGACATCTAAAAAGAAATTTTAAAATAATTATATGGAAATATTTAATATACTCTCACTCAAAAGAATAAAAAAACCTATTAATAATGACTTATAAACCCTGAAGTGGATTTCTCCCCTTGAAGGGAATCTTCACTCTCTCCTCTTACTCCAGAAGCAAGTGTAGGTGGCAGCAGCAACAGTCCATAATCAAAATTTCCCACATTTTGAACCATGTTTGTCTAAAGAATAAACATTCAATCAACTTATCGAATCAGTCATTTATTCCATTTTATACATTAAAAAAAAACTCTCGTGTTTAATCTCCTTAGAGTTAGGATAGGGACCACAGAGTGTGGGTTTGAATGTACGATGTGCAGTGAGGAAACAACGCATAGACAAGGAGCTACGAATGGGTAACTCAGTTCTGTACTCTTTAGAGTAGGATAGATCACCAATCATGAACTGGAAAGATAGATAATGCGGGATTATGTAACATATAAGCAAGACTCATTTGGTGTTGAGTTCAAGGTAACCTTTTCTACTCGTACTCTCTGGCAATCAATAGAATTCATGGAAAGATCTGTGTGTGCAATGGGCGTCACCGGGCATTTTATACCGCCTGAATTTATCTTCAAGAGGAAGCACATAGCCAACCAACTGCTTCATAGAGTACCAGAAGGTTCAGTTGCTTGTGGAGGCGAAAATGGATGGATTGATCAGGAAACATTTTCTAAGCGGCTATGTAATTTCATAATCATATAAATCCATCTGTTGAGAGAAAAGTGCTCCTCTTTTGGACAATCACAACATCCACATTAACTTGGATGCAATTGAGCTTGCTCGCAAGCATGGCGTAGTCATGGTATCAATTCCACTTCATACCAGCCACAAGCTTCAGCCCTTAGACAGGACCTTTTTTGTGCCCGTCAAAACCAGGAAGTTGATAAGTGGATCATCAATCACCCAGGTCAGCGAAGAGATGACTTCAAAGTTACTGCCTTTTGGGGCAGGCCTTCATACGAGCCTCCAACAGTTCAGAACGCCTGCAATGGATTTCGTTGCACTGGGGTCTGGCCATACAATCTGGATGTGTTTGATGATGTCGATTTCATTTTGGCAGAAGTCACTGAAATTGCTGATTCTAAAGGAAGTCCAACACCATCACAGGAACAGCCACAAGTAGATCCTGCACCTCCCCAGTCTTATGATCCATCGGTCAAAGGTGCAGATGAATGCAAGAGTCAAGAAGATACAGAGGTAAGCCAACACAATTCCCCACAACAAAGAATCTGTGTTGTTTCCCTGTCACCTGTTCCACGAACTCGGGCTACAGCAAGAAAAAAGAAGCACTCAAACTTCAGAGTGCCTCATCAGTTCACCTTTTAAAGACTCTCTCTCTCTCTCTTTCTCAGCTAAAGCCTTGAAAAAAACAACTAAACCAACAGCAAGGAGAAATGCTCGCAAACCCAAGACCACTGGAAGTATGCTGAAGACACTAGCCTGCACATCAAGAACAACAGACAAGGAATTCCATTGCTATTTCTGTGACGAACTTTATCAAGAACCCCGACAGAAAATTGGATTGAATGTCAGCTGTGCAGGGAATGGCCACATGAAAAGTGAGCTGGGGTTGAAATTGATGACGTTACATTAATTTGGGAACTTTGTATGAACTTTGTATCCCCTAATCAGCTACCTTGCTGACCAGTCACATCGAGCACTATTTCTGTGTCTTTAGAAAAAGAAAACCATGAACCTTCAAGTGTGGGATGGGTCTGCAAACTGAGAGTAGGAAACAGTATTTCTCATGATCATAGTTTACTTTCATTTATGTCATTTTCAGTTTTTTTTTTTATAAATAAAAGATGTATTCCAGGACAATACACATGAGTATGCATTTGAATATGGCAAAATGTAATAAACAATTTTATGGGGCAAAACGGACCATGTCTGATAAAAATTTCTTTTGCATATATCTATGCAAGATTTTATTCCAATTAATCATACTACACAGAAACATAAGAATGGCTATTCTCTATGCCCATAGCAATTTCTATCTGTAATAAGATGAGTGCATTTTTGACGTAAATATCGAACTTTTCCAAGGAGGGGGGCGTTTTGCCACGTCTTCCTCTAATCACTTTCATCAACTACTATTCTTTTGTTATTTTGGTCGATACTATGAACTTTGTCATTTCGGGATGGGTAGATTAAAAATGTGTACACTAAATTTACAACACTCTCTATAAACAGCACCATACTCAAAGAGAGAATGAAAAAGAGAAAGTAAAACTGTTAACAGAGAAGGAATAAGAACGATAATAACAATCCTATAACAAGGCTCGTTATAGTTCTGTGAATATATCATTAGAGATATCTCACATTGTTTTCTAAAGAGTTTATTTAAAATTGGACAAAAAGTTGTTGGACAAAAAAAATCATCGGACAAAAAGACGTGGGTGAAAAGACGTTTGACGAAGTGACGTCGAACGAAAAGACAGCTACGCTTCTGATCGGACCCTATAGAGGAGGTGCCTAAGAACTTTATCCCAACGACCCTCCCAAGAGTAGCGAAGGAAGAAAGATGGATATATATAAGTGGGTATGTGAATCTATTGTTTCCATGTGAAGTATGTATTTGCCTTCTGACTTACTTGATAACATAACGAATTTGATTTACTGTCGCTGTTAAAAATTTAAAGAATCTAATAATAACACTTTTAAAGGAATTCGAACCGCTTATCAACTAACTACCTAGTGGATGCAGCAATTTTATTTCTCTCTGGTTACTCTAATTGGGTAATTTTAAGGCAAATATAATGAAGTATC
This sequence comes from Octopus sinensis, assembly GCF_006345805.1. Taxonomy (NCBI): domain Eukaryota; kingdom Metazoa; phylum Mollusca; class Cephalopoda; order Octopoda; family Octopodidae; genus Octopus; species Octopus sinensis. The sequence goes on from NC_043017.1 coordinate 24,037,808, forward strand.
TTGCTGATTCAATACAGCGTTTCCTCTTGAAGGCAAAGAATTCACAACAACTGCTATTTTTGCAACTAGTTTTCTGAAGCTTTTATAGATTTCATCAACTTCTATTGAAAAAAGTTAACCTGAATAGTTTGGCTATTCCTGAAAACTGGTTCTAAAAGAAGAAGTGAAAATAAGTTAAACTAAAGAAATAGAACGGTTAATATTACAGATAGAAAATTCGTGTGTATTTATCTTTGTTCCATCGCAAACTGTTTTCTTATTGAAAAAAAAAATAGACAAAAAAGAACAATGCAATCACTCCATTTTCATGAGGGATTTTTTTTTTGTAGGTGAGTGTAGTGTGAGGAATTTATTATTGCTGTCTTACCCTCATCTCTTCTGTTGCTTTTCATTTACTTTCCTTACCCGTCTCATCTTCTCTCCCAACTCTCTTCAGCCTCTTTCTATTTCCTGTTTTTCCCCTTTTCCATATTTCTCTTCCTTTCTTGTCCTCTTATTTTCTCCTCCTTTTTGTCTCTTTCATAGTTTGCTCTTCTTTGCTTTCTATCTTCTTTTTTTATCTTCCTTTTCTCTTTATTTGCATATCTCTCATCTTTTCTTTGTCAGTCCTTCTTTTCTCTTTTCTCCCTCCTCTCTTTTCCCATCTCACCTCTATCTCGGAAAGAACGACTGTAAACTACTAAGTAGAAGGAATTCTAAATGGAGGGAATAAAACGAACATAAAAATACAGAAAATAATAAACCAACGTACAAACCAAAGCAAATTCTATGAATGTGTAACGAAGACGAGCAGCTGTTATTACGTTGCAACGGAATCTGATATATCGAAGAGATGCTAAACGTTCGTGTAATATATATTCATATTTACTTTTCAAAATATCCTCATCACATCCTCACCGATACACTATATATATACCTCTTAACTGTTTCCGAGATATATACCACATCACGCCATTACTCCTTCAGTGATAACTTTTCAATATTGCAATGAATTTATTGGTTTCTAACATAGGCACAAGGCCATAAATTTGAGAGAAAATTCAAGTCTCACCTGGTGATCTCACATTCAGAACATTGCAATAACTGCGTCCCTTCCTCTTTAAAACCAAAACATACTTCAGCTCTCAGCACTTGCGAAAACTTTACAAACTCAAGCGAGACCCACAATGGAAAATTGCTCTCACCTATGGAACAGTGTTGCTAGAACACACAGAAAAATACTAGACGGCATCCAAAAGAACTCAACTGGCTGGCAAAAAATTTGTTCACCACACCCCTTTATGAACCGTATACATGCTCTCCTCTCATCATGCCTTTTCAACCACTCTACAATACCCTTTGAGTTGGCTGGGCTTGTTTCATTTCAACCCAAGCCAACATAATTTAGATGTTTCTCCTCTCTTCATTATTTCCCTCATAATACTCCTCCTTTCAGGCCCTGCACTAGCCATTATTATCCAGCCCCCATTTTCCAGAATGTCAACCGGCTCAAATTCCGCCTCTGCCCATGTTTTTTTCTTTTGGGGCTTTTTTTTTTTTTTTTGCAACTATCTCTTCCTTCAGATCAAACTGTATAACAATCTAATGTCTAGAACAAGAGTTATAACGTTGACTTCGTAAAAATATCAAAATCAACCCCATAGCAAAGAGCCCGAGCATTTATCTGCTTAGCACTTAAAATCCATGTTGATTCGTGTATCTATGAAAGAATGATTTCTTTAATAGGTATATATTCTTTGAAATGATCAGGAAAGTGTGATTTTTATCCCTTTATCTAAAAAATTATCATCTTATACAGCTTGAGTGCAAAATAGAGGTAAAACAAACAGCACAACAGTAATTCTTAGTAATAGTAAATCCCTCTCTTTGTTGAGAAGCATTATTTCGAGCAGAGATAGTTTTAAGTTTGTATTCTCTAGATTTATGAGCAGATTTTCAGCTCAGTAACAACAGCTACTGAAACAACTGTCAGTTATAGAGCGACCTTGCTATGCAAAGCGAAAAGAATATATATATATATGTTACAACAATACCTATTTACAGAATTACTAAAGAGTCAAGTATTTTTATCAAATCATAGACAACGAAAGCTTGGCAAACAGACCTGGTGCGATTCTCAACAACAGTTATAATAGAGTACCGAGTTGGCAAAAACGTAAGAGCACCGAGTTGGCAAAAACGAAAGAGCGCCGAATCGGCAAAAACGAAAGAGCGCCGAATCGGCAAAAATATAAGAGCGCCGTCGTGCACGTTCAATAGTACATGTTTAGTCACGCAAGGGAGTTCGAGAGAAATTTGGGAAGGTGGAACAAGACTGCTTCCTTCTCCTTTTCTCTCAAAATTAAACGTGGTGATTTTCTTTTTAGAGGGGAATCCAGCAGACAGTCTCTGGCCTCTATTCATCCCCCACCATACACACACACACACACACACACCTAGTCCCCGGACCAACTGAATCTCTCTCTTACAGACTATGAGACTCAAAGCGGCCTTTGTCTGCCTTTTATTGATAAATTCAATAGTAGTAATATAGTCACATAATAGCCAAACGGGGTTGACAGGCTCATACGACCTCCCCTACTCTCATATCCGATACTACATGCACACAATTATTTAAAATTTGATTTTGTGTTAACTGCAAATGAGACAGCTGATGATCAACCTATTTTAATAATTGAAAAAGTCTTGCTATAACTATGATGCAGGAGTGAAATCGTGATCCCTGCCTGGTAATTAAGAATAATTAATTTAACTTCTTCAGAGATATATTTGCAATAGTAAATATAAACATATACGCGCTCGTTTGTGAAACCATAAATGTTATACAGGAAATTTTCCAAAAGGTGCCTTCTGGATGAAGAACATACAGTTAACTGCTGGCTAAAATATTCAATAAAAGTAACACGACTAGAGTATTAAATCAATTGATATTACACTCATAATGGGAAGAAAATTTATAAGCGTTAACGACAATTCTTGTCAAGATGAGCAGTAAAGAGAGCTCAGAAATTAAAATTTAATAAAAATGAACAGGGTATTTTACCTTTAGCAGTTACAATGACAACTCCGGACATGTTTTGTCACCCTTCTTGGTAAACAGTGTAAAATGTGTCTAATCTTTTAGTTCTCTCCCTTGTCCCTCTTTAAGGATTGAAAACGTTAATTGCTTCTTTGTATTGCTAATGTAATTTCAATTGGCTGTTCTTCTAGGAAATAGCCGTCCTCCAAGCCACAAAAACAGAAAATTCGGTATGGAAAGGCCAAACACTAGACCTGATCATACAGGGTACTGCAGAAACACTGGAAAATATGGTGGAGACGGTGACCATTGGAGATGTAGTGTTGAGAGTGTGGGTGTAGGGCAAAACCCCTCGTTGCTTTAAATGTAGTCAAAAAGGTCACATTAGAGCACATTGCCCTCTACAGAAGTCAGGAGGAAGTTGGAAAGGAGTCGGAGAAGGTGCAACAGGAAGAAAAGAGAAACGAAGAACAGTGGATGGTAGCTGAAGGAAGAAGAGGAAGAAAGGACAGAGTGAAGTAGGACCCCAAACCATACGCTTTCAGACCCACCCTCCCCCACAGACACCAAACCCACCCATTCCCCTCCTACACAAAGCAAGAGAAAAAAAGAAATACAAACACACAAGGATCGACAAACTCCCCCTCCCACTGAAAATTGTTTCGCGAGTATGATGGTTGAAGGTGTGGACAAGGAACTGCTCAATAAGATAACAAAATGGAAGACTGCAAGATTTGTCCATGTCAAAGGATGGACAAACATTGATGGATGGCACTCATGCGTTCTGGTATCCGAAAGCCAAACAGACGAAATATTGAAATTCAAGAGGAGTTATAAGTGTTGGAGGGTGATGTGTGATTTAAAAACGATACCAGACAATATAAAGTACGAGGGGCTGACCAACAAATACGGTATAGACATTTTAAAGGACTCGGAATTTAAAAGATAAAAGGAAGCAAGTGATGCTGCTTGAGGTGGGACAAGGAGCTCATTTTCATTATCATTTTCATTGTATCATTCATGTATATCATCCGTTTAAATTTTTTATTCATTTTTTCGTTTTTGTGTGTTCCCACATGTGTTTGTATTGTCCCATCTTCGTTGGTTATTATTTTGTCTATCGGAACGATTGTATTTTTATATTTCAGTCATTAAGAAAATCTTTGATATCTGGTAAAAAAAAAAATCATCTCTTCTTCGCCGAACTTCGACCTAGACGCATCGTTGTCGTGGAGAGCAGCTAAGTTTGTCCACACGCGGCCTAAGCCACAGAAATTACTTCCAGCGGCAACGGTGTATGGCAGGCCTTTTATACTGTACGATATGTGTACGAATCAATCCTACGCTACTAGCGAACTAATTATGGTACGAAATTTTTCCTTAGATTTCCAATCACATTCCTTTCCACACAGAGTGTGACAAAGGCTAAACTGTATGTAACTTTTCACAGTCATGCACAGCTTCACACGAAGCATATTGTTAGTGGACTTGTATCTGTTCTTAAATAAATTTTAGAATGGCTCTTTCGTTATTCCTAACTTTGCATCCGCATTAACATTTAGTACAGAGAAAACTACTGCTAGAGTGACGACGACAACGCTAAACATATGACGTAGTAATAATGTGGTAGACAGGGAAGAATACGAAAAATACCTTGTCATGTCCATACACGTTCTGGGTGTAAAATCTCTCGAATAGAATTTTGACTTTCAACACTTGGGGTCGACATTACAATACCAGCAATCCGTCTCTACATCTTTCTTGGTCAAGTGGTAAGGTTAAAAATCAATATTATACCATTCGAATTGTTTACGAATTTCAAGGATCCAAGAAGGTGACAGTACTTCCTGATTTCAGTCGTGTACAATGAATGAAAGACAGATACTAGTTTACTGCTGGAAGGTTTTACCACTGAAAAATTTGAAACCGGGCATTGCGAATAAACAAATCGCTCTTTAATTCCACATTCCGGTTACTTACAAGGATGAGTTATACGAACTGAAATAACTACTTGGATTTATACCAGCCTACAAGAGAGCCTCCTGTGAGGAAAGGGTGAGCCCATCCCTATAACTCCTAAACTGCCTTTTTTTCATTTCACCACCTTTTTCACAGCAACCGCAAACTGGATGTGTCAGTTCACCTTCGCCTATACAGAGCAGTCGCCATATTCCCTTCCATATCGGTTAACTCTGATGAGCGTAAGGTTATATAATCGGATTGTTACTTAACACTCCATTGTACTCCTTGCACGAAACCGACTGGTATGATCAGACGTGATGGATATATAATACTGTACATTTCGGATAATACACCCACTCTATTGACAGAATATACGAGTGCATCTTTTCCTGAATTGTGGACTCTTAGACGACTCACTTTATATATATATATATATATATATGAGTGATACAAAAAGTGTATTTTTAAATTAATGAATGAGAGAATATAATAAAAACGTTTTTAGAATAGTGTCTTTGTTTTATCGAAATCAATGTAAAACTTTGACGTAATCAGCTACATAATTACTTAGTAGTCATCGAGATGCTCGTTAGTTATTTTTGTTCGATATTTAGATTTAATATGATTCATGTGAGAAAAAAGATGCTTCACACAAATAAATACTCCCAAAACAAACTTGCATGCAAGCATCTTTAAATTGTGAATATTTATTAGAAGTCAATTATCTTTAAAGCTCAGAATTTTTGTGCGATATGACATCAATGCTTCTCCGTAAATCAATAGTCTACGCTTATAATTACTAACAGTCAAATATTAAATAGCTAAGTTCTTTGCATATATATTCCAGGTTATTTGTCCTAACTGAAAGCTATGTTATAAAAAACTGCATATTTCAGACACCTCCTTAAAATTATTAAAATCTCTTAAAATAATAACCATTGCAAACTCTTCCTAATTACTATGGTTTGCGTTTGAAGTTAAATTCATCTCATCAAACTTACCTTTAGTATTTTTTTAAAAAGAACGTGTAAGATCATTTCTGCAAAACTGAGTTATAAACAAAGCTAATTTCATTATGAAAGAATTAGTGAGAGATCATGCTTGTTATATTTTTATTTTCACTTTGTAATGCAATATTGATGAAAATGCTAATTTTGTCTTTCGGAACGGTTGTATTTTTATCTTTCAGTCATTAAGAAAATCTTTGATATCTGGTAACAATTGCCTGAATCTAACAAAAACTGATCTTTTACTCAGTCATCTAAGTTCGATGTGAAGAAGTAAATTTTTACCATGTGCATCAATTTCTTCCAAAAGACATAAATAATCTTTGATGTGTTTTGGCTTTGATAGAGTCTATATTTCTTTACGGTTACAATCATAACTTCAAAGTTCAACATTTCCCCTTGTAGCTTGTTAGTGTGTTAAGCAATGATAAGCAATAACATTCGGAAATTCTTAATCTTTTCTACAATATGCAATAAAGCTATTTTGACGCCAACCATAACTAGTGCACTATCTGGTGTAACAGATACGAGTTATTTTGGTGAAATTTTCCATGTTACAAAGCTTCTAAAAGCATTTCTTTCTTTACTGCTTTTTCTTTCGCGGGAATATTACTGAGGAGTTGGGTTTTTTTTATATTAAAATCAGGAAAAAAAAAGAAAACTCCTGAAAATATGCTTAGCAGTAGCTTGTCACATGTGTCACGTGATTCAGGCTGAAGCAAAAAAACAAGTACATATTTCAAGCGGGGAACATAATTTATATGCCATTATTTCAACCCGCCTTAAGACAGCGAGCTGCCAGAATCGTTAGCGCATCGGGCAAAATACTAAGCGTCATTTCGTCCATTTTCACGGTCTGAGTTCAAATTCCGCCGAAGTCAACTTTGCCTTTCATACTTCTGGGGACGATGAAATAAGTACCAGTTAAACACTTGGGTCGATGTAATCGACTTATGCCATCCCCCAAAAGACTACTGACTTTGTATCAAAATTTGAAACTATTATTTCAGCCCGCCTTATCAGTTTGTCTTGTGTACTGGAGTCGATCTAATCGACTGCCCACCTCCCACCAAATTCCAGGCCTTGTGCCTATAGTAGGAAAGGATTATTATTATTATTATTATTATTATTATTATTATTCATAAGTTGCTAATACACTCGAAAACATGTATGAATATCTCTCCGTCACATTTTCCTTCCTCTGTATATCTAAAACTTTATGCAAGAGTAAGAAATTAATCATAAACGGTGATGTTCAGTTGCAGACGATGGTTTATGATTTCTAGTTCAATGTCTTATGTTTCTCTTTTCAAATCCAATAGAAATTGAGTTTGCTTTTCATCCCTTTAGATTCCACACAGTAATTATTTATATACCGAAATTATACTTTTACTTACGAACAAGGAGCCTGTGTCTCATCTAACCAACATTTAATCACTTATCACTGAGCTATTCTTAATACAGTGATACCTCACAGTACGAGTTTAATTCGTTCCCTCACCAAGTTCGTTTTACAATTTACTCGTTTTACAAATCAATTTTTCCCATTGAAATTAATTAAGATATAATTAATCCGTTCCAGCCCCACAAAGCCACCTAGAAATCATTTTTTTATGGGCTTTAAAACAGAAAAGGAGCAGTTAATAGGAAAATGACAATTGTAAAATCATAATAAGAGAGAATGCAAAATAAATATGTAAAATAGTTTGATAAATTTAATTACCTTAAAGATGGGACGATTTGTGCGCGAGGAAGACGATGGAGCGGGGAGGAGGGGGATTATTGTTTGGAAGGAGAATCTCTTTCCAATACGACTTCAGGAAGAACAATTTCTGGCGTTTTCTCTCTCACTTCGCTTAATTTAATCATTTTGGACACACTTTCTTCACTTTTCACGCTTGCAGGTCGTTTCATTAGAAACGTATCAAGAGAAGTCTGCATTATCCTGCCTTTCAAAATGTTACGAAAATGCGCCAGAGCAGTGTCATTAAACAAAGCAGTTGCACGACCTGTAAATATTTTTTCAGGGTGATATTTTTCTACAAATTCAGAAACATACTGCTACTTTGTCCAAAACTGCCTTTATGTCACTCGTAGAGATAGCCTTCTCTGCTACACTGCCCTCCTCCGGAACCAATCTCGTCCACCGTATCCAAATGCTGCTGCTCCTAAAGCTGCAGGAGTTCATCTGTCGTAATCAGACTCAAACCCCTCGAACTCTCTTTCAGATACGAAGTCAGGCCACAGTTTCCTCTATGCAGAATTCACCGTTCTCCTCGTTACACCCTGTCAGGTCATATCAATGATTTTCAGGCAGTTTACAATGTTGCAATGCTCCTTCCAAAAGTCACGAATTACAAATAGATTTGTATTTTCGTTCATTTCAAAGCACCGACGAAACAGGTATTTGGTGTACAATTTCTTAAAATTAACAATCACTTGCTGGTCCATGGACTGCAAGATAGGGGTAGTGTTGCGTGAAAGGCATAGAACTTTTATGAATTTAAATTCGTCCAGGATATCAGCATCATAGTTAGGAGAGTGAGCAGGAGCATTATCTAGGATGAGGAGAGCCCTGAGAGGAAGATCGTTCTCCAGAAGGTACTTTTTCACTGCTGGTCTGAAGATAAGTTTGAGCCCCTCGATGAAGAATTGCCTGGTGACCGAGGCTATCACGTTTGCCTTCTACAGGACTTGCAGCTTCTCCTTCTGGATTTTGTGCGACTTGAACGCTCGTGGGTTTTGGGGATGGTAGACAAGGAGCGGCTTAATCTTCAAGTCTCCACTTGCAGTTGTACAAAGAGCAAGAGTTAGCCTACCTTTTATAAGCTTGTGGCCTAGAATTTTCTTCTCCTCTGCAATTACGTAGGTTCCTCTGGGCATTTTATCCCTAAGAGGCCAGTTTCATCACAGTTGAATACTTGTTATGCCATGTACCCCTCGGCTACGATGAGCTGACGGAATTCACGCAAGAAATCCTCAGCTGCCTTCGTGTCAGAACTCGCTGCTTCTCCATACCTGTCGACGCTATTGAACACCAGTCCTCTTCTTCAAATTATCGAACCAGGTGCGACTGGTCTTAAATGCGTCTGCTAATGTCTCCTCCGTCGATGTTTCAGAGTTCTGCTTCAGGAGATCCCCATACAGCTCTCGTGTTTTCTCGCTGGCGATGGTCTCCGTAATCGTATCCCCTGGGAGTTGCTTCTCGTTGATCCACAAGAGAAGCAATTTTTCCATTCTTTCGTGGATAGATGTGCATTGTAATGGTGCTTTGCTGTTGTAATGGCCTTGATCTCGTCTTTTTTCTTCAGGATGGTGCAGATCGTCTGCGTGCTTCGGTCGTATTGATGTGCTATGTCCATTACACGCACTCCTCTCTCATGTTTATCAATGATCTCCTTCAATTCTATCGTAGTCAGCTTTTTCGTTTCGGCATTTTCTTTTGCAGTAACCTTCTTAGGCTAACACAATTAATTATAAAATAATAGCAAAAAACGCACAAAACTGAAAACAACAAAAACTGAGGAAAACATAACAGGAGTGCTGCCACAGCGAGATAAACACGTGAATTGAGCGAGCGGAGGTTGCGCTTGTTGGGAGAGCGTGTCCGAGCTCAGCCCTGACTAGCGGTCATTTGTATGAAACTCGCTCTTACTGCGGATTTCCACTCGTACTTCAAGAAAAAAATTCGCACGATCTTCGGCTTGTGCAACAAATTACTTGTACAATGGTGCACTCGTACAACGAGGTTCTACTGTAATTGGAAAACTCAAAGCGGAAATACAAACCAGAGAGACTAGATACCAAGTCGCAAGAAAAAGCAAAAACTGAGTGGATTAAAATCAAATTATCAGGATATTGGAGGTTGTGTCAAACTTATTTATTGTGCACTGTCCTAGACTTCGTACATAATTATTTTATATTCAATCGAGAAAATAGAAGTATGAACTCGTTTGCTCCGGAAACGATCTGCCGGAAGGGCCAGAGTGAATTTATAATAGTTAATTCAAAATCATTATTTTCAAATAAGAAATGAGTACATAAGTTGCTTTAGGTATAAAGAATACAGCTTACTTAGATGTTTAAGAATGGGGAAAATAATAAGAAAACTCAGCGGATGTCTACAACGAAAAAGAAAAACATATGATGGAGTGATTTCTAATCTCGTTCGCGTTGAGCATCAGAACTAACTACGTACCACCTGGTACTCCAACCAGTACTAACGTCTGTCATGAGCTCTCGCGCTCATAAGGCCAGAATTAAATTCGGATTCTATGGCGTATAACTGTAATAGCACTCGCCCTTGGACGAGACGCGGGTCTGGCACAGGGTTAGTTTCCCAGTTATTGCTGGAACGCATTTACAGCTAAAGAGACTGGAGCAATGTGAAATTAAATTCTTTGTCCAAGAACTCAACGCACCGACCGGTGCAGGAACCGAAACCACGGTTTTACAATCGTCAGTGCAACGCCCTAACTACTAGGCAACGCGCCTTCATAGGGTACCAGAGATGAGAGAAGTTACACTATCTAGCAAAGCAACCTAGCGAGGCCAGTCGGCTAGGTTTTAACAAATAAATAACTGAGCAGTCAAGTAATGGGATCAATGAGAACGAACCACGTTAGAGAGCAGCGAGACGAATTTATTTTTAATTTCCTGGGTGGATTGCTTGTTTCGGTAGCTTGCGAGAGATTAGGGTCTTGGTTTTTCAAACCACTAACACTAGGTCTTCTTTCTAGAATCAGATCTCTTTCTGCTCGGATATGGAGAAGTACAGTTTTTCGGTGGTGTTTGTCATAATTGGAGATGGAGACGAGAAAAGAACAGAGAACTTATGCAATAATTGAATGATTGAAAGCAAAATCAAAAATATATCAATTTCTAATTGAAAATTCACTTGCAATCGGTAGAAGACACCCAAAGCATGCCCATCACTAAGGAGGTGCACTGGGAAGCACTTTCCCCTCACTATTCAATGGTTCACCCTCAGATTTACAGTGATACACATATTTCGAAACTCCACTTAAGCACAATCACAAGTTAGTACCCACCCAGATCATTCTGAAGCACCCCCAGGCACCAAAGTCTAGTGACAGGCCTGACCTAAGGAGACAGAATTCTAAATCTTATGATCCGTTGTCCAGTGAAACTGTAAAGGGAGGTAATGTGAGAATAAGAGTAAAAAAAAAATCTGTTGAAAAGTGATGACTTTGTTTTTTTGCATGATGTGTTAGGTGTATTTGCAAGTCAACAAAGTGAACAGAAAGTATTACTTTGGACGGACTTGAAAAAAAATTATTAAATAACACCTGTCTAATCTAATTTTGTTAACGCCCACTTTTTTATCACCTGGTCGACAAATATGTTTATATCTGACATCTATAGCTCTTAATACTTAAATATTATTCGCTTACTTCAATCCTCTCCATCTAGCTATTTTGCCTCTTTCTCGTTTCTACATTGTCTATCTTACTTCACTTCGTTTCTCTGCCTCTTCTCCTGACATCTTCTCTCCTTCTCCCCCTCTCATACTCTCTCTCCACACACACACACACTCTTATTAGAACAGATAATATTTGATAGACCTATGGCCGTTCAACAATCAGATTTAATACTAAGATTTATGGTCGAACATAAATCACTACATTTTTTTTTTGTCCGTAAGTGGCTTTATTTAACTGGATCTAAGCAGATTAGTGGCAGAGATCATGTTTATTTCACAGGTTAAAAAAATAGCTTCAAGAACACAAAAACAATTTGATTGTCATTTAATAGAAAATAGAGGAATTGAGATACCGGAAGAATTTGTGAAACCTGTAAAACGTTAAAATTATTTGAAGACACACAAGAACATTCCACTTTGTCTCATTCTACGTGGTTGCAGATGTGAAGAGCTACTCCTCTCCAGAATAGATTTCGACCTTTTTGGCTTGTATTTATTTTATTTATTCAAATAAATGAAAGTAGCTAATTAACGCTTAAAACTTAAACTGGAAGCCCCATCAACTATCAAATCTCAGCCTTGCAGAAGTCAGCATTGACCAACATGTCTGCGGAGCTGCTGTCTTAAACAACATACGATCTCTGACCCAATTTTAAAAAATAAGCATCGAAATTTTATGCCACTGTGTACTATAAAATAACATTTTCCCTCCATTATAAATCAGAGATCTTGTATCACAGTAAGAAATTCATTGAATTTTTCTATTTTATAGTACTACCCACTTAGAGTTACCCACTTTAACACCCATCCACCCAACATTTGGAACGATATCTTCAGTCGGATAGCATACGTAAGTAGCTATGATTGCTATTCATGCATATTCTAACAAATACTCGTATTGTCCACACAATTATTTACCCATCCCGAGTGAAAAACGTCCTGCAACCCCAAGTGCTGAAAGTTCATATCAGGGGCTAAAAGCAAAGCATTGTAGGTGAATCACAGGCTTTGCCTATGATGAAATTGGAACTTAGCACTGCAAGTTTGCGAAATATTCGCTCTGGTTCCTTCGACGAGGAACAGTATCAAGCCAGAATCTCGGATTTACATCGAGCAGCATGACGCTATTAAAAGCATAACATGCTTTACTAAGGAATACATCATAGTACTGATGTGAGATATGAACACTCAACCATTCGGTTAGCAAGCCTACAGCCTAAGGAATCGGTCAGTTGCGACTTTCACTCAAAGATGCTAATGCTTTTATTGGTAGTAGAAAGGAACGTTATTACTTTCTGTCCCATATTGATATATAATGGGCAAAATTATTATTGTAAAATGAAAAATAGAAAAAAATATCGACGTCGCTAGCTTGCACGATAAACAAAATCTGCAACATAATTTCGATATGTCGTTTTTAATTGCTTCAGTTATTGAGTTCATGGAGGCGCAATGGCCCAGTGGTTAGCGCAGCGGACTCGCGGTCGTAGGATCGCGGTTTCGATTCCCAGACCGGGCGTTGTGAGTGTTTATTGAGCGAAAACACCGAAAGCTCCACGAGGCTCCGGCAGGGGATGGTGATGATCCTTGCTGTACTCTTTCACCACAACTTTCTCTCATTCTTACTTCCTGTTTCTGTTGTACCTGTATTTCAAAGGGCCGGCCTTGTCACTCTCTGTGTCGCTGAATATCCCCGAGAACTACGTTAAGGGTACACGTGTCTGTGGAGTGCTCAGCCACTTACACGTTAATTTCACGAGCAGGCTGTTCCGTTGATTCGGATCAACCGGAACCCTCATCGTCGTAACCGACGGAGTGCTTCCATATATTGCGTTCATGTTCTTGGGAAAGTCATGGGTTTCACAACCTTCCATTTATCACTTACGGAACTTAAAATAACATCTCGAACTACGAAATATTATTTGCTTGTTTTTTGTTTGTTTTTGTTTTTTTTTTCTTCTTTCAGATCATTTTTTTTTTTTTTATTTGTGTGAGTGAGTGTTATTTTGTTTTTAATGTTATCATTCTAAATATTATCTTTGTTGCCATCCTTATTATTTACTGCTTTTGTTGCTGTCGGTGCTGCTTGCTTCGTCTAACTCTGATGACGTCAACAGACATCAAACTAACAAAGCTGTAGATCAATAAATCAAAGCATCAACAATACCTTCCCGTACTTTTCCACTTTTTTCTTCTGTTTCTTCTCCGCCTCTTTTTAGCATTCATAAATATATTATTATTATTATTATTATTATTATTATTATTATTATCGTGGCCATCATAATTATTATTGAAAGTAATTGTTAGAGAAGCACGTGTGGACCCACTCAAACAGATAGGATAATTTATAATGACGTAATAGCTATGTCTTTGAATTGTTGGTCCCATTAGTGAAAACTCTCAGGGTTAATGTATTCCAGTAAGTGATAAGGACGACCAGCTACGGATGCTGGGACTATACAAGACTTTAATTTTGTAGAAAAAAGAACTGGATTACTGGATCTATATACTACAGGGAGTTAAATTGGAATTACTGGGTCCATATACTACAGGAAGTTAAAGTGGATATCAGGGTCAACTGAATTTGAGACTGAGAGACACAAACCAAGGTAGGGTCTGAGATAGCTCGACTGCACAGACGATGAGTAACGACAAATACGTATTCACTGAAGTAAATACGAATTTGTTCCTCCAGTTTAACGAAGAATCTTACATCTCACAATATGGAAATATATCTCATGGCACCAGCAGACAAAATGGAAAAGATGTTACCCCGGAGAATATCGAGGGAGATGTACTGGAACAGCCACTCTGACTCACGAAGATCGCACTTGCGGGCGACAATCTCTGCCTCGATAGCAATGACATGGTCCGGAGGCCAAGAACTCCGGAGATCTCAACTACTACAGTCTCCCCCATGAACCTGCCGGAGAGCGACCGATACCTTGACAGTTTGCTTTTCCCAACCAGACGAGCAGCAGAGCCTGGGCTAGTAAGCTAATCCGTATTGAATTTAGTGAGTATGCTTTTATCGTTTTACAGCGTTTGTACATAGTCGCGCTATCTCTGATAGACAGACTAGAATAGATAGGTATATAGATAGAGAGAGAGCAAAAATAAATGATCCAGTGAAGATGAAAGCCCCATCATAACATAAGAATGCACTTAAGTTATACAATAAACAACCCTTCAAATATGTACTGCACTTGGTTACGGTAGAAGGCACACGCCGAAAGTATGCAATGGCCCTCACACTAAATCACGCAGCCATATAGGAAACGAAAATAAGCTAAGAGAAATAACTCAAATTGGCTTGTGGCATGTATTGTAACAATAAAGATAAATAAGCGTGTATTAAATACTATAGAATAAATGTTCAATTTATTGAAATTATCTCTGCTTCCACAGTAGATAAACCAATGGCTTCAGTTCAATAGGGACCAACTCCGAATGAGCAGGGAGATAATCTCAAGAATCAAGAACACTCTTAGGCTTAATAGGCTTAAAGAAAAGACAACTTGATTATTTGGAGGTAGAGGACATCGGTGTCCATCACTCCCAAATGGGATTGAGGATGAATTACCTCGCCTGTCCATGACAGGGGTTTTAACACCCGGCGATTTGAGAGTGTATTTACTCCACCACACTACTGCAGCGACCGGAAAATACACGAAGCATATTATACGTTAAATATATGTGGGACAATAGCCACAGCGATATTGCCGGACCCACGCTTCGCAATGATAACAGCATCGATGACAGCCCCAGCAACACCGATGGCAACAACATCTCCAGGCCCGGAGCCAACCGAAGATGCGCCAGTAATGTGAGCGCAACCAACACCCAAGCCTGGAAATAGATCGAGTCAGCCGGTGCGGCCTTCAAGTGACGCCTGCACAACTACAGGTCTTCTTTTAGGATTCCAGAAAGACGATTCGTCACACTTGGCCAGTCACGTGTGATGCCTCGAAAGATGAAGGGACCCCATATGATATCAAATGGAGGACCTTAGAGCGGCCGGAACACTACATTAACGGGATCAAACGCTGCAAGCTTTGCATAGCCGAACGAGCAAAGATACTCAAGACTCCCTGAAACCTGGATCGCTGATCACTCGCCAGGAAATTTACAACTCTTGCATCCATTTCAAGCGTTACTCGCTGCAAGTATGGGATTTCCCGTTCTGCGATTGAGACTGGAAGGGTCTTTACGATCCATAAGCAGCCCAAGGGATAAATCCCTTGTTCCACCTCTTTTGGCCCACAAAAACTGGTCTAAGGGAGATAACCCGTCCTCACTGGCCCCGGACTATTTATTCTTTGGTGACCAAGTGACCGTAACAGATTCCTGCCTTCCAGGGGTGAAGAATTATATGTTTTCAGCTTTAGAGTTTGATGAGACGCCTGTGAGGCTAAGCCCTTTGTGGATGCGAAATCACTGGTCACTCTGTAACCGGACACAGACTTTATTATTTTTAATACATTACTGCCCTATGCTTTAGAGTGAGCTTCTTTCTCGGATATGACACATTGATATATATATGAGATTCAGCTGAATTAGCTACTTAAGTTAAAGCACCATGTCAGTCCGGTATTATCCGCACAGCTCGAAGGTGAATAAAATCAAAATAAGTAACAGATGTGCGTCTGTCTGTGTTTGTCATGTCGTTAAAGCTCGAGATCCACCCAACCGATTTTAAGGAAATTTTACACATGCATTACATAGGGCCCAAAAAATGTCCAACTTCTTAACTAATGCGAGCCCAGGAGTAGATAAACTGCATTTTAAAGCATTTTCGCAGCGTTAAGGCCCGTAACTTGAAGAATATCCAGTCGCTTTCCTTGAAATTTGCAACAAACGTTAATGAGGCTCCTCGAATTGCTGTCGACTACAAAAAAAATTTCTAACACCGGCTATGGGCCCCACAAAAATTCAGATTAATCAGATTTGAGTATACTGCACTGGGTTTTATCTTTGTTTTAGGGCATTTTCCGACGATAAAATATTGATATTACTTATGCATTATAAGTAGTGTATAATATTTCATGAAAACCTTTTTGTCCAATTTAGTAGAGGAAGTGAGAACATTAAAATTTTTGACAGCGCCCTGTTGATGCTTCATGTTATCATCCCATGCACCACTGGGCCATATGCGTGTGTGTGCGGCAGGATAAAAGCACAACAAACCCATTCATCCATTCTCCAAAAGTTCCCTGTTGATGTTTCCAGTTCTGCGCAACGCACATGGTTCAACAGTATGTCTGTTTTCTATGTCATCCGTTTCAACTATGTAATGCAAAATGTTCATTCAAAAAAAAAAAAAACTGTCGTTGTAACTCGCAGTCATTTGAGTTTGGCCGTGTGACCACTTCCGAAAGCTACGCTTTCCACCTGCAATTAGTCCCCTGTGTTCCCTCCCCCGTTTACACGGACGAGTTAATACAGGGTGTTCCAGAATTAATGATGATTTGAGTGAAATCGGATGCATTTTTATAAAAAACTCACTTTCATTCATGTTTATCATGTTTAATATGTGTTAAAAGTGTATAAATTTTAAATTTTGTTTATAATTTTATTTTCATTCCTGTTAGACCCCTCTTATTTGTACATGACAGCTTTTTATCAAAAGACCCTGATCTGGGTTAGGATGAGATTTTAAGGTTAGACTGTATGCTAAAGTGTAATTAGCCAGGCAGTCCGTATACTAAAGTGGCATCTTAAAAACTCCATGAGCAACTGTGTCCAATCAGACAAACTAAAAACTGGTATATATAAAAAAAAACATCCACATATACATATCCCATCCAACTAAAAACTCCTGCAAGAAAACAAACCAGAAGCGTATTCAATACTCTAAACTTGGAGGCGAAACCATTGACAAAATTAGACATAGAGCAGAGTCGAACACTTACTCTTAAGAGTACTTAGTTTCGCAAGGAAATCTTCTTTATATATAAAAGTCAAGTTGTGTGTCTGTCTCCTACGATTTAGATTCCTAACTACTCCCACATTTTGCAGTGCAGTTTAACCAAAACCGGGTATCTTATAGTTGTGATTCATATCGAGCCCTTCTGGATATTAGCGCGCGTCTACGATGAGTCTACGATTTTAAAAAAAATTTACCATCATTTTTTTCCATTTTAATGCATTTTTTCACTATTATATAAGGGAAGTAACTCTCTAAAAATGTCTACGATGAGTCAACGATTTTTTAAAAAAATTTATCATAATTTTTTTTCCATTTTTAATGCATTTTTTTACTATTTTTTGGCTATAACTCTCTAAAAATGCTTATATAGTTATTTCCCTTACAAACCCGAGCAACGCCGGGCGATACTGCTAGTATATAATAAAACTGGAAACATATGGTTCTTGCTGTCCATAAACGTATCCCGCAATATTGGTTGAAAAATATTAACATTGCCTTGCTTAACCAAGTCAATGACAAAATGTGTCAGTTACGTACTTCTAAGTCCTTCGGAAGTCTCTTTCCTGAAACAAATTTACATAACTGCAAACTTTGAGCTGGTTTCCTTATCAAAACAATAAATCATAAAATCTCAAAACCTTCTTAATCTCATTATCTTCAACAGATAATCCACCACCTTTTTTTTTTTAAACATCATATCGTAGTCTCTCCATATCTCCACCACTTACATAAGTTTCCTTCCTAAATCATCGTATTTATTCCAATTTTTACCAATATGTTGTTGTATTTCGGGACGGTAATTTTTTTTTTGTGTGTGTGTGTCAAATTGACACACGCGCTATCTATATTTTTCTTCGTCCGTTTATTACTGTTCTCAATGGTTTATCGTTTTATTTTGTTCTATTTCTTTACGAAGATACATTACATTAATTTTATCTAAGAATCACATTAACTCTGCATGCAGCTCACAATAAATGTTCATCCTATTAATCGAATTTATTGTAAACAAATATATTCAATATACTTTTAATCACTTAGCGTTATCACTGTTGTATATCTACCAATGACTTCAAGCTGGAAGATCATTAACGAGTTGGACAAAATGCTTAGCAGCATTTTTCTTTTTCTTTTTTGGATCTTTACGTTCTGAGTTAAAATTTCGTCGAGGTCTTCGACTTTGCCTTTCATCCTTTCGGGCCCGATAAAATAATACCAGTCGAGCACTGGGGTCGATTACATCGACTGCCCCGCCACTCAAAATTGCTGGCCTTGTACCAAAATTAGAAAAAAATATCTACTAATGACAAGTGTTTATATATCATTTTTTTTTTTCGGATCTTTACGTTCTGAGTTAAAATTTCGTCGAGGTCTTCGACTTTGCCTTTCATCCTTTCGGGCCCGATAAAATAATACCAGTCGAGCACTGGGGTCGATTACATCGACTGCCCCGCCACTCAAAATTGCTGGCCTTGTACCAAAATTAGAAAAAAATATCTACTAATGACAAGTGTTTATATATCATTTTTTTTTTTCGGATCTTTACGTTCTGAGTTAAAATTTCGTCGAGGTCTTCGACTTTCGGGCCCAATAAAATAATACCAGTCGAGCACTGGAGTCGATTACATCGACTGCCCCGCCACTCAAAATTGCTGGCCTTGTACCAAAATTAGAAAAACATATCTACCAATGACATAATGACAAGTGTTTGTATATCACCTCACGACGCCTACCAAATTATTCAAGTTTTCGATCCCTTCATTTTTTGTTTTGTTTTGTATTTATCTTATTTTTATTCATATTTTCATTCTTGTTTACCGTTAATGTCTGTACCTTACACATTTGTCCACGTGATATTATTCTTGTTCTTGATTTTGTTGTTTATATATATGTTTATAGGCTGCATAATAACCCACTTCACTAAATTTGCTAATTATTTTCTATTTACGACTTCATTATTACTTATTTTATTCTTTTGTTCCATTTATTATTCATAAGCAACTAACACCCGGTCAATAATCTTATTAATGGCCTTACGAACACTACTTTGCGTTTTGCATCATTTAACGCTGCATTTGCAATTATCCAGCATTCAAATTTTTAAGGAGATAGAACACACACACACATACACAGACGTATGTATATACCGGATGCAATTGCATGAACATACGAACGTGACGTGATATTTGTATGCAAGGTATATGTGTGTTTAAACACACAAACACACGTATGCGTGTAGCTAGCTAGACAGACAGACAGACAGATAGATAGATATTAGTTTGTCAAGAAAGTCGTTAAAGGCGTGTTTGACATCGTCTTGGTTTTTGAAGCATTTCTCACGCAGGAAGTCGTCGAGATGCTTGAAAAAGTGGTAGTCGGTAGGCAAGAGGTCAGGTAAGTATGGTAGATGAGGCAGAGTTTCGTAGCCCAATTCGTTCAATTTCTGCAGGGTCAGTTGTGTGACGTGCGGCCGAGCGTTGTTATGCAGAAGAATTGGTCCTTTTCTATTTGACCAATGCTGGCTGTTGTTGTTGGAGTTTCTTATGCATTTCCTCCATTTGCTGAGAGTACTTCTCCGCCGTAATGGTTTCGCCTGGATCCAAAAAGCTGTGATGGATGAGACCGACCGCAGACCACCAAACAGTCACCATGATCTTTTTTGGTGCAACTTTGGCTCCGGGAAGTGCTGCGGAGCTTCGTCGACGTCCAACCACTGAGCTGAACGTTGCCGGTTGTTGTAAAGAATCAACTTTTCATCGCAAGTCACAATCCGGTCGAGAAACGGGTTGCGTTAAAGAAAGGAAGACAACACTTAAAAACGGCATTTAAAAATTTTTTTTTGTCGTTCAATTCGTGCGGCAGCCATTTCTCAAGTATTTTTGTTTTTCCAATCTCTTTCAAGTGGCTGGAAATTGTCGTATACGTTACGTCTAATTCAGAAGCAAACTCTCGAACAGTTGTGCGTGGATTGGCTTCATTGAAGGACAGTTGGCTACTGAAGTGGATTATAATAAAATAAAAGACAACTTTGCAAGAATTAATGCCTAGAAGAGGTTGTTATGATTGCTACATACATTTTTATATTGATTCACTTTGTTTTCATTTCACGTTTAAAATGTAAAATAAATAAACACGAATTTTTAGGAGGCGGGGTATTAGATTTTCATATCAGAGGGTGAATGGATTTGAGCCTACTGTAAAACTTTTTTTATTGTTTTAATTTTAAATACAAAATAATTATGCACTTCCTTTAAAACTGTATCTTCCTTGTTTTCAGTTTAAATACAAAATAGCAATTATGTATTTCCTCTAAAACAATAACTTCCGTGCTTGTTTTGTTTTAAATACAAAAAAAATTGTAAAGTGAATTTTAAATTATTTGGTATGTGCCCTGGCGCCATTTTTTAAGTGCTCTTTCTCCCTAACTTTTAAAACCTGGTTACGCCCCTGGCTTTCAGCCAACACAATGCTGAAGTTGTCTCACCAGAAATGTAGGATATACAAGTAGAAAATACAAGCTGTATTTCATTAAATCCAGTCTGTTTTAAATCTATATTGCTACAGGGATTCGAACCCCAACTGCAAGATATTCAGTTAAGGATCAGCCCAGTAGATATTACTCGCTCAGCATGCGAGAAATATCAACTAAGTCTCTCTTAAATTACATTCCACAGTCTTAGGAAATGAAGAACACATAAGATAATGTAACGCATTACCTGAAAGCGATAAAGGTAGATTGGCAACAGCTGGAATACCTTTCATCATAGGCTTGTTCGATCAAGGAGTAAATAACAACCTACGCAAGATAGAGGAGTAACACCAATAGCCACAAGAGAAGCAAGCTATTGCGCAATGGCCCAGTGGTTAGGGCAGCGGACTCGCGGTCGGAGGATCGCGGTTTCGATTCCCAGACCGGGCGTTGTGTGTGTTTATTGAGCGAAAACACCTAAAGCTCCACAAGGCTCCGGCAGGGGGGGGGCGACCCCTGTTGTACTGTTTCGCTCCAACTTTCTCTCACTCTTTCTTCTTGTTTCTTGTCCCCGACTTCCTACTGTTTGTCCCCTCTATGTTTAGCCCCTTGTGGGTAGTAAAGAAATATATTACTGATCTAGCCCTAGATCAGTCTTCCTCGGACATTACTATTATCATAAATGCCCCATCTATGTCTATCACGTTTTTTTTTCTTTTCTTTAGTACATCCTGAAGTGCACTGTTGCCTCACATTTTTCAATGTGGTGAGATTTGACAGCTATTTCTTGCAGCCACTCATCAGCAAGTAGTTTATAATTTGAATGCTAGTGTTTTCTATCTTGAGCTCGTTGTAAGTATGTATGTACCTTGTATAAGATATCATTTACCTTTCATCAAAAGTAAGGCATAACAAATTTAATTCATTAAGTATGTCTATGCGTGTGCATGCATTTGTGATTGCTTCAGCATGTAAGCAGTAACGACAAACGTCAGCTGTAAAATGAGTATTCTGTTGAAAAAGACATGACAATAAAATTACAAGACTATATTTGATGGTTTAACTTCCAGAATATTATGCAACCGCTACTTGCAACTACATCTGACCTCGCTATATAAAATTTTTAAAATATCAACATTACACACGGAATGATAATTAAAAGAAAAAAGAAAGAAAAACAACACTTAGCCGGCCGGTGGATTATCAATGAAAACGTAAGAGATTATTTCCGTACGAAAAGGCGATTTGTTGAAAATGATTTAAGGTGTCAGCTTACTAATTTAAACTCAGTCGACAACCTTAGTCTTATCAGCAAAAGTTTCAATGAATACTATATATACAGGTTTGCTGAGTAAACAAGAGAAATAGAACTCAATACATGAATGAATGTCCGATGAACGGCAACGGGAAACTCAGAGTAACAGGTTTTGTTGAATTTTCTGCTGCTTTAAATAAAGTAGATATATATATATATATATATATATATATATATATATATATAAAGGATAAAGACCCCCTTCAATCATGAATGACCATACGATTGCGCCTAGAAAGTTCCCCTCCGAAGCACAAGTCCGGCCAAGGTTGTTTATGGGAGACCAGCAGTCGCCCATGCATACTAGCCTCCACTCTTCACATCACTGCTGTTATCCAAGGAAAAGGTAATGGCTGGTACAGCTTGGCACCAGTGAATGTTACAACACATTTCTACAGCTGAATGAACTGGTGCAGTATGAAATAAAGTGTCTTGCTCAAGAACACAACACACGGCCTGGTCCAGGAATCAAACTCACTATCTCATAACTGTGATCCCGACGCTCTAACCGCTGAGCCATGCGCCTTCACCATATCTTGGTTCCATTGTGTCCAATGATACGAAGATGGGTAAAGAAATCGAGTCCAGAATCAGGAAGGCTAGTTCCGCTTTCGGTAAGCTTTATCACAAGCTATGGAACAGCCACGACGTAGCGTTGAAGGTGAAAGTTAATGTATATAAATCAGTGGTGTTGAGAACATTACGTGCTATCTCCTGCATAAAACCGAGTGACTATATTGATAACACTGACGTACTAACAAAATACAACATATCTGGTATTGAAGCCATCCTCATCAAAATACAGCTTAGATGGCCAGGTCATCTCTCACGTACGAGTGATATCAAAATTCTGAAGTTACTTCTCTTTGGCCAATTCCCAACAGGAATGTCACTTGGAAGGCTACATTTGCGCTTCAAAGACAAACTAAAAGACAATCTAAAGCGATGCAACATTCCCTTTCCTTCCTGGGAAAACAAAACATCTTGTTTGTGTGCCAGAGGGGGACGGGTAGGTTAACGTCTGTAGGGGGCGAGTGGAAGGAAGATTGTGGGGTTCTGTGTTTGTTTTACCTGGTTTCTTCTTTTTCCTTTTCTTACCTTCTTTTTGTCTTGTAGAGGGCAGTTTGCTCTAATGTGGCCTTTCTGGCCGCACTTGTAGCATCGAGGGATCCTGCCCTCTACTCTGACCGCCCTTATTATGTCTTCCATTGCTATGGTCTCCGATAATTCCTCAATAATCTCTTTCAGTCCCTGTATAACCATGTTTGGCCTTTCCAATTCCTACTTTGTATGTGACAGTAGACTCCCTCCTGTTGACAATCAGTTCCTCAGGAGGGCTTAATTCCACATCGGTTCCTTCTCGCCTCGTTATTTTTGAATAATTTTTCCATTCATCCCATTCAGTTCGATGTTTTTTAATCTTTGCAATCTCCGCAAAGCTTCTATCTTCTCTCGTCCGTTTTTCCATCTTACTCCACGAAGCATCTGACTGTTCCGAAGAGGACAGTTCTGAGCAGTTGATTGATATCTGAGTCGCTGATATCTTTTAACATTTTCACTTGGCTTACCCTCCTCAATGAGGAGGGAAAGTACAAACTGCCACAAGGCAGCACAAACAAGAGTGTTCAGAGAACACTATAACAAACAACAATATAACACCAAATATATTTCTTTACTACCCACAAGGGGCTAAACACAGAGGGGACAAACAAGGACAGATAAACGGATTAAGTCGATTACATCGACCCCAGTGCGTAATTGGTACTTAATTTATCGACCCCGGAAGGATGAAAGGCAATGTCGACCTCGGCGGAATTTGAACCCAGAACGTAACGGCAGACGAAATACGCCTACGCATTTCGCCCGGCGTGCTAACGTTTCTGCCAAATCGCCGCCTTACACCAAATAATACAACTTTAGCTCACCAAATTGCAAATTCCACTATATCATAATTAAATCTGTGTTTAAAACAAGGGCGGGAGTGATTTTTCTGAAAATTAATCAAACATATTTCAACCAGTCAAAGCACCAAGACTAAAGTTTAATTTTGTAATTAAGAAACTGGTTGTGGAAAACAACACAGGTCGAATCTTACTTACAGATTCTCTAAGTATTTAGGACTGTATGCGCGGGGGGGGGGGGTTCGATATCAGTTTTTCCTCAAAGAAATAAACTAAAATTAAAAGTGAAGTATCAGTCTAGCGCCTGACAATGATATACTTTGCTAGAAAAAAACGGTACTACAAGCGAACAGTGGTCCCGGTGCGCGCACTTGCGCGTCCTCGCTGGCTAGTTGTAAGTAGACGATCCTACAATTTTTTAAAGTAAATAAATTATTTTTATAAACAAACTAAGGTTAGGGTTTAAAAATTAGGGTTAGGTTTAGGGCTAAAAAGTCGTTGTAGGATCGACTACTTACGACTAGCTAGCGCAGATGCGCGAGTGCGCACACCGGGACCACTGTTCGCTAGTAGTACCGATAAAAACTTCGTACATAAGAAATTGTAATGGAAGAAGATATAAAAAGAGGATCTTCTAGGGAAGATTTTAAGCCAACGAACAGCGTAGGTAAAGAATACGCACACCACCAGTTTTCGACGGAACCCTAACCCTAAAAGCCGAAAACGGGTGGTTTGCGAATTCTTTATCTTCTCCCAAAGAACATTATCGTCTGCTTTCAATCAAAAATAAAATGTCGGACTTACCGAAGGTCCTTCAACATGCAACCATCGCTTTTTCTTTTTCTCTCCACCACCCACGACTGTCTTTAGTTATAAATTTCATTGAATTTCAAATAAATCCTTGTTTAGAATCAATGCAACTTTAAAGAAGAGCCAAGTGATTTTGTAAAAATTAATCGAACACCATATTTCAACCAAAACGAAGTCCAGCAAAAAAACCAAGTCCAGCTTTGAAACTTTTACGTGTAACTGAGAAACTGGTTGTGGAAAACATGATGCTGAGCTTGAGTCTCAACTAGTTACTACTTCAGACCAATTAAGGTGATAGAAAATTAAGAGAATTGACCGTAATGTGAGAGAGACGATGAGTTAGAGATGTTCGACCATCAAAGATATTCGTTGTCTACTCTCGATATCAATGGTGTGACTAGCAATTGCGTTCCAACAGTAACAACAATATCAAGAGTATAATATTATTAATACAATATAATTGAAAACAGCATCTTTCGTTGTTTGTTATTTTCTTTTAATGAGATTATATATTTTTGATTTGGTTTTAAATCATCAGCAAAACGTTATGATCACACTTTGGGTTCATGGCTTCAAATGAAGCGTAACAAGGCATTCAAATAAATTCAGAGATCTGAACATTTTCTTTGAAGAAACATATTCTTCTCATTTCTCCTTGCAGACATTGAGTTCTTTGAAGTGGACTTGATTTCAGTATGCAAAGTAATTGGGGTGCGGGAGAACTGGCTACTGCTCCTAGTAGGTCGCTCCACCCGCTAGAAATAGCTGCCAAATCTTCCTCAAATCACTTTGTCATCTTTAAGAAAGTAATATTAATAATTCTTTCTGTTTTTTGCCACAAGGTTAGCAGTTTTGAATGGAGAGTGAAGTCAATTACAGCAACTTTACTGTTCAAATGGTACTTATTTTATCAACAAAATAAAAATAAAAAAAGGAAGAAAATGTTTCAAATATGAACTTGTTAAAAGTGATATGAAAGTGTTTTATATCTTATGTCAGTTTTGGTACTTGTTGATCTCTCTTGTGATTGGAAATTTGTTACCAAACACATTATTCTTCACAAACAGCAGAAAAGAATTAATTTTAAAAAATGATCCAGAAAACTGAACAAAACATATGCAAATGGGTCTCGAACTAACAGTCCAGGAGTTGCTGAAGGTCCAGTACTTTAACCAAACAGTTGTTTCACTTTAACACATGTAATTTGAAAGGAAATAAATATCTTAAATTATGTCACGCTGTCATGGTTGTATTGACAAGTCTGTGTAAGAAATTAGATATGAAGATGTTAAAATTAGATAACATAATCTGATTTAAAAGTGTCCTTGATTCGGACAGTCATGATCAAGGGACAGTTGTGGGTATGGTGATGGGGACAATGTTGTTGGAAATGTAACTTTGCTAAGGGAATGCAATAAAATGAGGCAGTAGTGCAGTATTTCTCACTATTCACTCAGTGAATCCAAGACAATACTATTTCATATGCCACTATCTCTTTTTCTTTCTTTTTTTCTTCCATGAAAGTAGTATGTGAATTAAGGAAAGGTTTGGCTGCCACTTCCAGCAGATCATGCAACCACATTCAGACACCTGTGTTGGCTCAACATAAAATGTTGTTTCCTAGGTATATGTAAAGTGCCATAGTAACTTAACCAAAGTATGGTCATGTATACAAATACAAGTATTACATATATAAAATAGAAATTTTAAAATACTCTGAGATGTTGTCAGAGATGGAGGTAGTGATGTGTGACAGATTGGTGGTAGAGACAGGGATGAGAGATCAGTTGATGCTGGAGGTAGCAATGGGAGATTAGTTGGTGCTGGAGATAGGGATGGGAGATGAGTAGGTGTTGGAATCAGGGATGGAAGATGAGTAGATGCTGGAGGTAGTGATGGATAATTACTCAATGGAGGTAGTAATGGGTGATTAGTTGAAGCTGGAGGTATAACCTCAAAGAGAAATTCCACAAGGCAGAACAAGATTGTTTTGTTTCTTTTTAGTCCCCGTGAAGTGGTGGGGTCCTCTCCTCAAAATCAACGATATAATGTACAAATGAACTTTGAATCCTCAATTAAGTTATTTCAATGATGATAACGGTACAATTTTACATTTTAGAGTTGTAGTTTTTTTCCTTCTTTGTGAAAATTATGGTTATGATAAAAATATCAAAAATAATTGACAGCTTTTGATGTATGATTATGAAAGCATAATTGAACATGATGGCTAATCTCTGGCTATCTGAAATATGACCACTGGTAAACTTCCATAAATGCTTTATTCCCAGCGCACCAGAATGACCAGATAACAATATACTTTATATACAGAGCAATGATAAGCCTAATCTGCTAATAAAATGAGCTTTCCAAGTATTTTATCTGCAAAATTTCTAATAACACAACCAAAATCAATTTCTCCTGCATTGCTTCATTCAATACTGAGTCTTATCGAATCAATAAGCTGAGTTTGAGTCAGGAAGAAGACCTTGAGAAAGTTTTACATGTTGAGCTAAAGTGATTCTAGTTAAAATTCTGATGAATATTCCCAAACATAAAGTTTGTAGTCAGTCAAAAAAATCTAGCATTTAAAGGCTTCAGTTGTAGTTTTTCAAAGTCTTCAGTGAATTAATTTCCTTTCACGTTTTATTTATTTACTTTTTTAAACTCACTTTCAGACATTGTGAGATATTTTCCACAAGAAATCAAAATTATCAGCCAACCGCTTAACAGCATTATTATAGGATTAACACACAGTTAATCCTCTAATAACATTATCAATCAAGACATAAAACATGGCTTTTCAGAAGTAGGTCTCGACTGGCGAGTGATCTATGCCAGTTATTTCTGGCAGGTTGGCATCGGGTGTTGTGTCATCATCGTACCCTTCTCTTTTGACTCATGCCTCCATACGAATGGGAGAAGTTGGTTTCTATTTCAACTCCTTGGGTTCATTCCAGATGTTTTTCCACTTGTTTCATAATTTCATCAAATCTTCAAGGAGAATTTCAATGTTAAGATGCCTCCTCTACATCCAACGTAACATCTCTCTTTGATTGACATTAATGTAAATATCTATTGGAGCCAAAACTTTATACTAAACAGTCAACATTAATACACAAATGAAACCTTTTAGATACACTAACATTCCACTCGTTTCATTCCATGTCTCGGCTGTTAAATTAACCACTAAAAGATCTTGCAATGTTAATGGAATGGTGGTAAGGTGAGATTCAAAATGCTTGATACATTCAAATTTGTCAGCGTTCCTGGTTTCAAAAATATTCTGTAGAGAACGAATGTGATCTTTAAGTAATTCCTGTCATTTCAGGCTGGAACTAAACAAACCATAAATCATTTGAACATCATCATCATCATCAGTTCCCCAATAAGTATGTTATGGCTTTTGGTATGCACTCAGCTGTATTGTTTACACACAAACTAAGAGTATAGCAGCCAAATGGAGTAAAGATCATCATGGTGTAGCTGGGTGATCTAGAAGCTTGCATTTTGACCATGTATGTGGTCTTTGGTTCAATCCAGCTACATGGCACCTTGTACAAGCACAAGAATTTTCTACTGTAGCCCCAAGCTGACCAAAGCCTTGTGAATGAATTTGGTCAATGGATACTGAAAGAAGTTCATCATATATATGTATTTCTTTATTGCCCACAAGGGGCCAAACACAGAGTGGACAAACAAGGACAGACAAACAGATTAATTCGATTATATCGACCCCAGTGCGTTACTGGTACTTATTTAATCGACCCCGAAAGGATGAAATGCAAAGTTGACCTCAGCGGAATTTGAACTCAGAACGTAACGACAGACAAAATACTGCTAAGCATTTCGCCCGGCGCGCTAACAAGTCTGCCATATATATGTACATGCGTGTGTGTGTGTGTTGTGTTTGTCTCCACCACCACCACCACTTGACAGCTGGTATTGGTTTGTTTACATCCTCATAATTTAGTGGTTCAGTAAAAGAGACCAACAGAATAAAGACCAGATTTAAAAATAAGCTCTGAGATCAAATTTGTTCAACTAAGCCCTTTAAGTTGGTGCCCCAGCATGGTCGCAGTTGAATGACTGAAACAAGTAAACAATGAACTGTAAAAAAACACTGCTATTGTTTGCTAAGTTTGCTAACTTTTGTAAAATAAATCAAAAGAAAGAGACTTTGAGAGTGGAAGAGAAGGAGCCGTTACATATCTACAGGCATCTCCTTGGCTCCCTGGGCTGCAAGAGAGAGATGTAGAAGGAATGCATAGGGGCATATTTATCCGCAAATGAGCCCTTAGTGAACAGACCTATATTAGCCCTTTAGCATTTAAACCAGCCATAACTGGCCCAAATGTTATTTTCTACTCTAGGCACAAGGCCCAAAATTTTGGTGGAGGGGACAGGTCAATTAGATCAACCCCAGTATGCAACTGGTACTTAATTTATTAATCCCGAAAATATGAAAGCCAAAGTCGACCTCAGCGGAATTTGAACTCAGAAGGTAAAACTAGCCCAAATATTCTACTTGTTTTATGTTCTGACCAGCCAGATCCAGCCTATCATACCTCTTTCTTTACTACCCACAAGGGGCTACACATAGAGGGGACGAACAAGGACAGACAAACGGATTAAGTCGATTACATCGACCCCAGTGCATAACTGGTACTTATTTAATCGACCCCGAAAGGATGAAAGGCAAAGTCAACCTCGGCGGAATTTGAACTCAGAACGTAGCGGTAGACGAAATACCACTTAGCATTTCGCCCGGCGTGATAATGCTTCTGCCAGTTTGCCAGCCTATCATACCTACCCTTCAATGCCATTCTAAAAATATACAATCATCACATCATCAAAATTTCAAAGCTGTGAGATAATGCACGATTAGTTAAAAAACAATGTGAACGAAAAAGCATCTCATTTGACAAAATAAGCTGAATGCTAAAGAGTTAAATGCACCTTCTTTCCACAAATGAGCTCTTAGTGAACAAACCTCTATTAAGCACATCAGACAATGTGTGAAGAAGAGAATGTGGGGTTTTTTTTGTTTTTGTTTTTTATATTGTTTTACTGATATGTAGAAATTCAAATATCCAAACCCACCTTAACTCAATTTGATCGAAAGGGTTTGTTTTCCCTAATGAAAATGAACATCAGGGGAACACTGCATGTATAAACTACTCCTAATGAAAAATGCCAAGAAATTTCAGTATTAGTCAAATATATAAAAAACTATAAGATTTCCATTTGACTTCTTCCAAAGAACAGTGTCTCAGAAGTGTTGCATAGTGAAATTCTCACATGAGTAACATTTCATCAATACTGTGAGGTTTATGGTGGTTACTAATATCACATCCTCAATGCAGTTGATTTTGTTGTTGTTTGGATTCGGGTCAGCTCTGATCTTGCTGACTAAAAAGGCATGATGTGGTTATGTTACTTGCACTTTTTTTCATTCCTCGACAAAAAAAAAAAAGAAAATTTCTTTGCAATACAACTGAATTTATAAACAATTGCAGCGTGGAAAGTGTTTGTAAGCCATTTAAGAAACACACAAAAGTCGTTCGATTAGTGAATTGAACAGCTTTTGTGTTTCTTAAATGGCTTACAAACACCTTCCACGCTGCAATTGTTTTCGCTCCAGCACACGATCTCAGATCAAATCACTTGCTATGCGAGTACATCTCCTGAATTTATAAAATAGAGGTGAATCGGAAAACAGGGTTTTGTTAACAGAACTGCTCATTACTGCAAGCTTTCAGAAACACAACACATCCACAATGCAAGAGACAGCTATATATATATATACATAAGGTGGCGAACTGGCAGAAACGTTAGCATGCCGGGCGAAATGCGTAGGCGTATTTCGTCTGCCGTTACGTTCTGAGTTCAAATTTGCCGAGGTCGACTTTGCCTTTCATCCTTTCGGGGTCGATAAATTAAGTACCAGTTACGCACTGGGGTTGATATAATCGACTTAATCCGTCTGTCTGTCCTTGTTTGTCCTCTCTCTGTTTAGCCCCTTGTGGGCAATAAAGACATATATATATATATGAGCAAAGAAACACAGAGAGAAAGAGAGAGAGAGGGTAAGAAAGCCAGTTGAGAGAGACAGAGATGAATGAAGAAATAAAGAGAGAAAGAGACAGACAGAGATCAGCAAGGAAAAAAAAAGAGACAGAGAGAGTCAGACAGACAGACAGACTACACAAATGAGCAAGGAAATAAAGTGAGACAAACAAACAGAGAGATATGAGCAAAGAAACAGAGTTATATGGATGAGCAAGCAAGTTCACAGACATGCAAAGACAGATACACACACACACCAGCAGCAGATGCATAAGCTGAGGCAGAAATATACACACAAACTATAAGAGCAAACAACAAATCTGGTTTAGTTAGGTTAAGAAGCCCGAGACACAGTGAACTATGTAATTTAACTCTTGCACTATTGTTTACAATCACACAGTATTTAACGAAAGCTTATAATTGGATGAGAGTGGTTAGTTAAAGTACTGATAAAGTATTATTAATTAAGTCAATCTTAGCTGCAGGGAATTATAATGACAAAGATAAGCTGTAGAAATATAACGAGGTTAATGTACTTTTAGTTAGTTAATATAATAATAATAATAATAATAATAATAATATAATTTCTTTACTACCCACAAGGGGCTAAAACACAGAGGGGACAAACAAGGACAGACAAACAGATTAAGCCGATTACATCGACCCCAGTGCGTAACTGGTACTTAATTTATTGACCCCGAAAGGATGAAAGGTAAAGTCGACCTCGGCGGAATTTGAACTCGGAACGTAACAACAGACGAAATACAGCTACGCATTTCGCCCGTCATGCTAACGTTTCTGCCAGATCACACACACACACACATACACAGATAAGTTTTTATACAAAGAGGGTTGCCATTCACTGATTCAGCAGTACATATGTTATCAATTGTAGACAAATCAACTAAAGAACTTCTTTACGTGCTTGTTTAACCTGCTAGGAATAGCAGGAAATTTCCCTCAATTACACCCTATTGTCTAAAAAATAAAAATAAAATAAAATAAACCACAGGATAATAAAGACATACACTATGTCTGAAAAAAGACAGGTAGTTCATGATAGGAACATCTTTGATGATAGACCTGTCTGATGAATGCTGACACTACCCATAAATCTAAAAGTTGATTGTGGTAGATTCTAATTTCAGATTTCATCATGATTAACCTTAAGGGTTGTTGGTATCAATGTTTAACCTCAAGTCAACATCCATCCTGCAAGCCTGTGCTCAATGATGTCCCAGCCATGACCTTCCGATCTTATTTTCAGTTGTAGTGTACCCAGGCCTACATTGTCCAGTCTCTGGTTTTCTAAGGAAATTTACTGCCATTTCTAGCAAATTGAATAACCACATAGAGGTTCCCTAACTGATTCATCTAGAACTGACAATATTTACACTAGAGCTAAGTTGGCCAATTCAAGCAACGACAGATCTCTCATATAAAAACTTATCAATGTGATGTGTGTGTGTTTGTGCGTTACTTTATTATTATTATAATACATTAGCTTACTAAAAGTACATTAACCTGATATTATATTTCAACAACTAATCATAATTAATTCCCTGTGGCTAACAATTGACTTAATACTCTATAAACGCTGTAACCAACTACTCGCTCACTCTCCAATTATAACCGTTTATTAAATATCATTTTATGTGTCATCACAAGATATGGCCTCAGACCTGACTTCACCGAGTTTTCCCACATCTCACTCTATCTTCTATCATAAGATATATGCCACTATCAGTACAAACCATTTTTTTTCACCAATCAAGCATTATACTCTCTCTCTCTTTTACTTGTTTCAGTCATTTGACTGCGGCCATGCTGGAGCACCGCCTTTAATCGAGCAACTCAACCCCGGGACTTATTCTATTTGTAAGCCCAGTACTTATTCTATCGGTCTCTTTTGCCGAACCGCTTAGTAATGGGGACATAAACACACCAGCATCGGTTGTCAAGCAATGCTAGGGGACAAACACAGACACACACACGCATATATATATACACATATATACAACGGGCTTCTTTCAGTTTCCGTCTACCAAATCCACTCACAAGGCTTCGGTCAGCCCGAGGCTATAGTAGAAGACACTTGCCCAAGGTGCCACGCAGTGGGACTGAACCTGGACCCATGTGGTTGGTAGACAAGCTACTTACCACACAGCCACTCCTGCGCCTATCCATAAATCTCCTTTATAGCAACTCATTTATATATATTACACAATTTTTAATACTCGGTGCTTCCACCAAAGTCAACCTTGGTGGAATTTTAACTCAGAATGTAGAGACGGACAAAATGCCACTAAGCATTTTGCCCAGTGTGCTAGTGATTCTGCCAGCTCGCCACCTTAATAATAATAATAATAATATAATAATAATAATAACAATAATAATAATAATGATAATAATAACAGAAGACACTTGATAACAAATCAATACAGTTTTTATAACGTTTTAGTGATCGATATGTATTGGATATCTTTGGATATCTTTGGAAAAAAATGTTATTCTGGAAGGATAATGTTTGTTCAGCATCGAAGGCGAATACATGAAAGAGGATTCATAAAGAGCTGATTCTTTTTGGTTTTTTTTTAGTGGGGAAAAATTGTAGAAATAGAAATAGTTTAGCTTACATAAAGAATATTTTCCAAACATATTCTTGTTTCTTCTTTCTTGCATTTTTTTTAATTATTATATTTTTATTAAATTTTATTTCTTTTTTTTTTTTAAAGATGAAATTTGCAAATATATTTTTAATTTTTTTTTTCTTCTTGCCCTCCCTAAATTTCAAGACAAACATAAACGATCATTTCTAGAATTAGTTTCATGTTT
Source organism: Octopus sinensis (assembly GCF_006345805.1). NCBI lineage: Eukaryota > Metazoa > Mollusca > Cephalopoda > Octopoda > Octopodidae > Octopus > Octopus sinensis. Next base: position 24,071,561 of record NC_043017.1, read on the forward strand.
AGAAATATCTTGTTTGGTTCCGTTTTTGAGAGGGAGATAGACTGACAGATTGAGGGAGAGAGAAAGAGAGAGAAAAAAGAAAGAGAAGAGAGAGTGAGAGAGAGAGAGCATTATCGAAGGGAGACAATTATAATGACATAGTACATATAGATTAATTTCCCTGATTTTTTTTGACTGATTTGGTTGTTCTGTATTTTGCCATTTTTTTTCTTTAACTTTTCATTATTTTATATATTTTTAGTATTTATGTTAAACCTAACTAAGAAGGAATTAAAGGGAAGAGAGAGAAAAAAAAACCTTTTCATATTATGTATGTATGTATCATGACAATATGAGTGCATGCATTCATGTGCAAAGTGAATGCGTGAATGATTGTATATTTACTGTTGTTACATGTTAAGTGGAAGTGGGAACTCTTAAACTTGATTTTTTTGTACCTTGTTTTCCATCAACTCAACTCCAAAAAGGGCTGGAGAAGAAAGGGGGGGAGGGAGAGTCAATTATCTGTAAACTGAATTATCTTGGTCTCGAGAATTTGTCTTCAGCCTCGACACTCCACCAGGCCGGGACCGACGGGCTCCAAAATGCACTCCCCGACCTAGGTACTGTACTCTTTGTTCGTGCGGGTAATAAGAATCGGAATTTCCTCTGTAGCCCCCATCTCCTCTTCGATGACCTCGGTTACTTACTTGGTGATAGTTCCGAGACGACCGACCCGAACTATAGTTATTTCGATAATCTGTTTAAAGAGAAAGAAAAGAATCATCATCATCATCATCATCATCATCGTTTAACGTCCGTTTTCCATGCTAGCATGGGTTGGACGGTTCAACTGGGGTCTGGGAAGCCAGAAGGCTGCACCAGGCCCAGTCTGATCTGGCAGTGTTTCTACAACTGGATGCCCTTCCTAACGCCAACCACTCCGTATATATGAAATGATAAAATTATTATACCACGCAAAAGGAAAGTGATTCATAGGCTGAGTAGAGAGCAACAGACAAAGTATCTTGTGGTATTTCATTAAGTCCCTTTTTGTTCAGGGTTCCAATACCACCTGACTCAATGAAAACAAGTAGTAGGGTTTAATCAATGTAACCCTTTAACATTATGAGTATTCTGTTAAAAATAATACTTATTCATCCACATTGTTTTAAATTAATCAGTCGTTATCTCATTGATTCAAGATTGCGATATGATTGTTTATTTTTAGAATGACATTGTAGGGTAAGTATGAGAGGCTGGATCTGCCAATTTAAACACAAGACAAATAAAATATTTGGGCCTAATATGGCTGGTTTAAATGATAAAGGGTTAATCAAACAACTACATTCCTTTCCCTAAATTTATGGCATTGTACCAATGTTTAAGATTACTATTATTCACCAAACTAAATACAAAAAAAATAACACATACAACTGATTATTTTTCACTGATCTTTGTCCAGTTTTTTTAACAACTGAATATTTGCTTTGTAAGACACAATAACTGAGAGATCAAACTGCTGGACTTAAAATTGTCCAAAAATATTTCTAAAAGCCCTACATTAGGGTAGATAGGTCATAACCTATCACCTTTTTTTGCAGGGCTGCAGAAATTAGAGGAACTCGGGAGAAAGAAACCACAATTCATGAATTGTTACACAAAGAAGCACCATATCAGTTTGTCAAATTTTTCTCTCACTCAAAATATGATACAAATACTTGCAATTGTGAGAGATCCATGAAAAGCACCCAAGATCATGTGGGCATGTTAAACCAGGATATAGATTAAGACTGCTGCTCAAGAACAGAAACAGGAAATCCTATGGGCTTTTACCTACCTAGTGGTATGACTAAATGAAACTTGATCAAGGTACCAATTATGAGCGAGCTTAGAAACAAGTGACTGATTTTAGAAATACATGATCAATCTTAGCAAACAAGTGACATATCTAAGAAACATGACTGATCTTAGAAAAATGTGATCAATCTTAGAAATATGTGATTGATCACATTTGTTAGATCAATCTAAAAAGCATGTGATCATAGAAATATGTGATCAATCTTAGAAAAATGTGATCAATCTTAGAAAAATGTGATCAATCTTAGAAATACATGATTGATCACGTGTTTGTTAGATTAATCTAAAAAAACTATCAATCTTAAAACATGATCAATCTTAGAAATATATGATCAATCTTAGAAATATGTGATAGATCATAAAAACATGTGACCAATCTCAAAAACGTGATCAATCTAGAAATATGTGATTGATCTTAGAAACAAATCATCAATCATAGAAATACGTGATTAAAATGTAAATATCTTGACCACACAGACACGCTTGTTCTCATGTAGCCATTACATCTCTACAGAACTGACTAAGCATTATTTGTCTGTCTATACAGCTCCACAAATACTTCTAGTTAAAAAGAACTCCTAACATTGGAAATGTCAAAATGTTTTCAATCCATCGACAGCAGTGATCATGGTGATCAGGTTTCAGTGGAATAGATTGTGAATTTTGGTTTTAACTTTCAACTAGAACAACTCTTCGCATAATGTCCCAGAACAAGAGTCTGATTAGTGCAAGATCTCAATCTCAGCAGCACTTGTAATTTTTGTGACCTCATAGCTACTTTAATTCTTTAGTTACTATATTTCAGTTGAAATACAATGCCTTTGTTTCAATTAATTTTGAACATGATGAAGAATTTAGTGAAAGGATTTTGTCAAGTTGATGCTTGGAACATAAATTAACAAGAAATCTCAATTGGAAAGTTTTTAGATCACTTCAAAACACGAAGTTTGTATCATAGAACCAGGAGTAGTCTCAGGTAGGGTAGGTATCATCATCATCATCATTTAATGTCTATCTTCCACAGGTTGGATGGTTTGGCAGGAGCTGGCAAGTCAAAGAAGTGCACCAAGCTCCAAATGTTTGTTCTGGCATGGTTTTACAGCCGGATGCCTTTCCTAACACCAACCACATTTAAGCTTGTAGGCTGGGAACCAGAGATCTGGTTCAAATGTTTATCATTAATGTAAAAGACACAAGAGGAACCACTTAACCCTAACCTAACCCTTTTGTTGCCATATTTCTTCTGAAATACACTGCCTCTATTCCACTGCACTGCTTCTATTCCACTGGAGTTTGAAAATAATGAAAAGCTTTTCAAAATAACTGTCTTTATTAAGCTGGTATATTGAACATAAACTAATATGAAATTTTGACGGAAGGTTTAAATTTAGATCACTTTAACCTTTTAGCATTTATACTGGCCACATCAGGCCCGAATATTCTGCCTGTTTTATAATCAAACTGACCAGATCTGGCCTCTCGCACCAACCTTACAATGTCATTTTAACAATAAACAATCACATCATCAAAATCTCAAAGCTATAAGATAATGCATGATTAATTCAAAATAATGTGACTAAATAAGCATTACGGTTGATAGATAATCTGAATGCTAAAGGATTAAAACAGAAAGTTGGAATGATAGAAGCAAGAGTGGTGTTAGGAAGGTTGGTACTAAAAGGGTTAAAAAGAAGATATAACAGTCTTAATTACCTGATGATTTGTAATTGCTTGAAAACGTTCTCGAATGTTGATACTGGAGAAAATAGAAAAATATTTTAATTAAGTCCAGAAATATACATATACAGTTAACGTACCTCATTTTTAAATTTCTGTCTACCAAGCTATTCATAATGTATTTGTATGTCTATGTGTGCATCATCATCATCATCATCATCATCTAATGTTCGTTGTTCATGCTGGCATGGGCTAGATGGTTTGACCAGGGCTGGTAAGCTGAGGGGCTGTACCAGACTCCGTTCTGATTTGGCGTGGTTTCTATGGCTGAATGCCCTTCCTAATGCCAACCACTCCAAGAGTGTAATGGGTGCCAGTTGTGTGACACCAGTATCTGCCACGACTATGATTTCACTTGGCTTGATGGGTCTTCTCAAGCACAGCATATTGCCAAAGGTCTCAATCATCTGTCATTGCCTCTGTGAGGCCCAACACACAAAAGGTGCTTTTTACGTGCCACCAGCACAGATTCCAGTTACACGACACTAGCATCAGACACATTGCCTCCATGAGGCCCAATGCTCAGCAGGTGATCTTTATGTGCCACCGGTATGGGTGCCAGTTACTTCCATGAGGCCCAGTGCTCAAAACGTGCTTTTAACCTGCCAGTTATGTGATACCGGCATTGGCTACATTGCCTCCATGAGGCCCAATGCTCAGCAGGTGCTTTTTACATGCCACCAGCACAGGTGCCAGTTGCTTCTGTGAGGCCAAACACTCAAAAGGTGCTTTTTACATGCCACTGTCACAGGTGCCAATTATGCAACACGGACATCAGCCACAATGCCTCCATGAGGCCCAACGCTCAGCAGGTGCTTTTTACATGCCACCAGCACAGGTGCCAGTTGCTTCCGTGAGGCCCAACACTTAAAAGGTGCTTTTTACATGCCACTATCACGGGTAACGCTCAACAGGTGCTTTTTACATCATCACTGTTTTAATGTTCACTTTACCAGGATCCCATAAGTCAGGCAGAATTTGTTGAAGCAACTTTTTCTACAGCCAGATTCCCTTCCTATCATCAACCCTCACCTGCTTCCAAGTAAGGTAAATATAGCCTCATTGTCAGACATGTGTCCACAGAATATTAGAAAAACCGGCTAACCTACAACAGCATGGAAAAGTAACTGTAAAACAACCAATAAAGATGAAAGATGATAGATGAGACTAATATACTAATGAACTTTTATTGCTTTTTCTGAATAACTCATCTCTAAATATAGATATATAGAAAATAGTTATATCTCAGCAAAAAACTGATTTAATATTAACAGACTCTCAAAACTGTATTTAAGTCTTGATCCTATTGTTGTTAATTGATTTTCTTTTTGTCAATGAAACATAAGAAAAGAACATTGTGTCTGTTTGTATGTGAAGATGAAGATCTGAGTGAAAGTGTGTTTGTATCTGTGGGTGTAATAGTGAGAGAGAAAAAAAACAGTGTGAATGTGAAAAAGTGAGTGAGTGTGTGTTATAGAGAGTGGTCGCTTGGCCAGCTAGAAACAGTGATCAAAGTGCCCTCAAATAGCATTATACTGTCTTCAAAAGAAAAGATGGCTAAAAGTGTCTCTGACCATAAGGTCTGCTTGATCAAGGTCGACTTGGAGTAAAATAGCAAAATAACATGATCTGCAGTGAGAGCATTAAAGAAGAAGAAAGAGAGAATCAAGTTCTTTATCTTTTACTTGTTTCAGTCATTGGAGAGCAGCCATGCTGGAGCACCACCTTAAAGGGTATAGTTGAACAAATTGAGCCCAAAATTTATTTTCCAGTTCGGCACTTAGTCTATTAGTTTCTTTTATCAAACTGCTAAGTTACAGGGATGTTGTCAAGCACCAGTCATCAAGCAGTAGTAATTTTCAGCACACCCTTGTATGCATATATATATATCACTTTGGGCAAGTATCTTCTGCTATAGCCCCAGGCCAACCGAAGATTTGTGATTGATTTTGGTAGGCAGAAGTTACTGCCGTGTGTGTAGGTGCTTGTGCCTCTCCGAAAGAGCTAGAGGGATATATTGGGTCATCCCATAAATAATGCGGTTTTTTCAATTGCATGAAAAAAAAGTCAGAAGGGGGGGGGCAAGATAGACTACCTGCATCAACTTGCTATAAAACAACCCAAAACAAATGAATATATATTTTTTTAGTCATTAATATATCTTATTTCTATATTTTTGATTTTATTAATTTCTGTAGAGGACAAAAGTATATATAAAGAAAATGTCAAACCTGTTCATTATTGGTATTACTACTAACAGGACACGAAGAGACTGCAACAGGTTCTTCCGTTGTAGCATCTTGTGACGTCGAGTTCGAATTGCTTGAGTTGTTCCCTAAAGTAAAACACAAAAACCCTTTCATTTCTACGGGGAGAAAATCCTGACAGAAATCTCTTGTTTACAACTGTATCACTCTTCCCTTCCCTCAATACCCTTCTCTTCTCTCTCCCACAGACACACACAATCCCCAGTATACTCAATCTACAGCCAAATCATCCTCCATAGACTTATCTTCAGAATTAAGATTGTATGTATACTAAATCTTAGTACAGTGTGTCCACCAGAGAAAAAAGAGGAGGACAGACAGTTGCAAAACACAATGAAGCAATAAAGATTCACACACCCTCACACACACACAAACCACATCCCCACAAACAAATAGCTTCCTCCATAAACAAACACCTCCATATGTGCACACAAATACTATTATCCGAAAACATCTCACACACGCACACACAAAATATTCCTATAAATCATTAAAGAGAAAAACGCATCATCATCATGAGCAGTTGTTAAGTTACCATTCATTTCTTCAGGTAGATTATGACTTGTATTAATGACAGCACTTGGGATTGGGGGCGGTTGTAGACTGCTTCCATTAGACGATGAACTTTCACTTTGGTTTGGACGGTTTACACTATATGCACATTTATTGACAGGAGTAACTGAAGAAAAGATGAGAGAAAAGAGCAAATAAGCGACTCAATAAGTATTGGAGAGATGGAATAATGTTATCTTAAAAACAATTTTAAAAATAATTGTGTGTATGTGTGAGGTCATTCTTAGTGCCAGTGACATCATGTAACCTGTGCATTATTTTATATACTATTCAAAAGGCAGCGAGCTGGCAGAAACACTAGCGCGTCGGGCGAAATGCTTAGCGGTATTTCGTCTGATGCTACGTTCTGAGTTCAAATTCTGCTGAGGTTGACTTTGCCTTTCATCCTTTCAGGGTCGATAAATAAAGTACCAGTTTCGCACTGGGGTCGATGTAATCAACTTAATCCCTTTGTCTGTCCTTGTTTGTCCCCTCTATGTTTAGCCCCTTGTGGGCAGTAAAGAAATATATATATACTGTTCATGTGCTTTTTGGTTATTTTTTTCTGGTGACCATCGTTATCACATCTGTGCAAAAGAGTGTCGGTCCCTAGCAGGACTGGAAACCTACATCCATGCTGCTCATGCTTAAGAGAACAAACAAACGACAGCATTGTTTCAAATTGAGTTGCAGCTGTGTAGATGTGTATGTATATGTCATCACCATCATCATCATTTAATATACGTTTGTCCATACTGGCATGGGTTGGATGGTCTGACCAGAATTGGCAAGCTGGGGAGCTGCACCAGACTCCACTCCGATTTGGCGTGGTTCCTATAGCTAGATGCTCTTCCTAATGCCAACCGCTTTAAAGAGCGTGCTGGGTGCTTTTACATGGCACCACAGGGGCACTTTTGCATAGCTCCACACAGGCACTTTTACGTGACACTGCATGGGCACTTTTCTGTGGCATCACCACAAGTGCTTTTCACCACCAGTATGTGTATATATATATATATATATATATATATATACTTATAAACAAGGGCAATAGAAAATTATTCCAATGCCAATATGCTGAGAACAGACTTTAAATCGTCAATTTCCACATTTCAATATATATTCACTATAAATACATGTCATGCTGAAATTGAGGAAAGCGAGCCAACAGAATTTTTTTAAATTAATTCAATATAGAAATAACAAACTTTTTTTTAAAATTCTGCTGGCTCGCTTTCCTCAATTTCAGCACAACGTGTATTTATAGTGAATGTATATTGAAATGCGGCTTGCTACCCTAACTAGCAGGATAGCTTCATGCAAAAGCTAAACGATGCAAAGTGCATTGTGACCATCAATGTATAACGACATCTGATAGTCTGTTTGATCACATAATCATATGATATATATATATGTGTGTAGCAAATGAGCCACTTATCTTCTGAGAAATAATTTTTTATGTGTGTTTGTGTGTGTATCTAAGTGATAAAAAAATAACACTAGATACTTACTTTCCCCAAATTTGTTAATCTCCTGAAATAAAACAGAAAAAGAAAAGGTGATGAATTTATTTAAAAAGTAAGTCTGACCAAATAGTTAAGTCAAAAATTTTTCATTCCAAATATTTATAGAAGGCGGATGAAATTTCTTTATAAGGAAATGCAGAATTGTAGAAGGGAGGGGTGGAGAAAAAGGAAGAGAAGACAAGGGTGAGACAGAAATGAAAGGAGAGAGAGAGCAAAAGGCATGATGTTAAGAGATGAGAAAGAGAACAAGATAAGTAATTAATGTTTAACAGTGGAATTATATTTGCCTATAAAAGGGAACTGAAACAAGTTCATACATTTGACTCATGAAAAGCTTACTTTTCATTCCTATGACACAAACCATTGAGATAAAACATTGGCATAACTACAGATATATGCCCCACTGACTTCCTTAATAACTTTCTGAAAAACAGATGTTTTTTTTTTAATGAAATTTTCCAGAGATACATTTTAGGTGGTGTACATCAAAGATGCATGGGAGTTTGTAGTGAATAACACTTTCAGAGGGATGGAAAGGAGTTTCAGATAGACCACACACCTCAGTTTGTTTCCGCATAGCTTCCTGAAAACTAAATATTTTTAAATAAAATTTTCTACAAATAAGTTTTAGAGGGTGTATATAATGATGATGTTGGAATTTGATGTAAATGAAAAAAATTTGGGAATCAAGTCAGGTAAGTCACACACCTAGACTTTATTTCCTCACACATTTTGATGAGGTGTGTAAATTATTTAACCCCCCTCACACACACACACACACATGCATAAATTTTTACACATAAAACTTTGACATAATTGTAATGTACACCCTCAGAAATATATTTATTGAAAATGTTTAATTAAAAATATCAATTTTCCAGAAAGTTATGAGGAAACAAAGTCAGCAAAGGGGCACACATTTGTAGTTTTACCAAAATATTGAGTCTGATCGGCTGAAGTTCTCTTGTCTTCACTGCCTTTTATGTATACCACTGAAATTTCACTTACATTTTTCAGATGATCAGAATCATAGTGGAACCGCGTGCTCCGACCAATATCCTCATCAATCCGTCTGAAACTTACAAATTCCTGCAAATACAAAGACAGCCAGTCAGGTGAAATGCCCACAGCCAAACAGCAGCACCATTTCTATCTTTCTCACTCTCAAATAAAAGACAAGGATACAAACTGTTATTTTTTTTTTCATTCTCCATATCAAATGAACATATCAAGGTCATCATCCATGGAACCTTCCATGGATTAATTGTCCAGGTTCTGTATTTTACCTGACCTGTTTCTTTACTGCCCACAAGGGGCTAAACACAGAGGGGACAAACAAGGACAGACAAACGGATTAAGTCGATTACATCGACCCTAGAGCGTAACTGGTACTTAATTTATCAACCCCGAAAGGATGAAAGGCAAAGTCGACCTCGGCGGAATTTGAACCCAAAACGTAACGGCAGACAAAATACGGCTACACATTTCGCCCAGCGTGCTAACGGTTCTGCCAGCTCGCCGCCTTACCTAATAAAGAACATCATTATCATCATATTAATGCTCACTTTTCCATGCTTGCATGGGTCAGACAGAATTTCACAAGGTAGATTTTTCTCCAACCTGATGTTCTTCCTGTTGCCAACCCTCACGTGTTTCCAAGTAAGGCAATATTCTTCAACACCAGAAATGCTTTCACAAAAGATTAAAGCAAAAGACACTGCTTGGATGTTGGTAACATTCATTTACAATTATCACATGATATCTACACAAGGAGACAGTAATACACACACATGCGTACACATATACATACATATGTAAATGTATATATACATATATATATATCATCACTATTTAATGTCTGTTTTCCACGTTGAGATGGGTTGAATGGTTTGACAGGAGCTGGCAAGCCAGAGAGCTGCACCAGATTCCAGTCGTCCGTTTTGGCTTGGTTTTTACAGCTGGGTGCTCTTCCTAATCTCAATCACTTTACAGAGTACACTTGGTGCTTTTTAAGTGTCTCAGCACAGGTACTCTTTTATATGGCACCAGCATAGGTGCTTTTCTATGTGACACCAGCACGGATACCTTTTTATATGGTGCCAGCACAAGTGCTCTTTTACATGATGCTGGCACAGGGGCTTTTCTACAATGGACTCCTTTCAGTTTCCATCTATCAAATCCACTCACAAGGCTTTGGTCAGCTTTATGTTACAATAGAAGACACTTGCCCAAGATGGCACACAGTGGGACTGAACTAAGACCATGTGTTTGAGAAGCAAACTTCTTGCCACACAGTCAGTCCATATTCAAAGGACAGAGTATTGTCATCAAGTTAATTTTAGAAGAGCTCATCTCCATGCAAACTTAACTGGTGAGCTGACAACCAATCGAGTCAAATAACAGCCAAAACTCTTTTCAACCAATAACATATCTCCAAGAATAATCTTGATACAAGAAAGATAAAATCCTCAGAATGAAGAAAACAACAAACATATCCAAAGCCATGAGTTCAATTCCCAGTGGTGTGTTGTCTCCTGACATCAGTTGCCAAGTAGTGGTAGGGGACAAATACAGACAAACACACACATATATATATATATATATACACACACACATGCACGAGCAATGGGCTTCTTTCAGTTTCTGTTTACAAACCTTAATTTGACTTCTCAGTTCAGCAACTTCACTATCTTTCATCTGTTGAGCTCGATCAATCTGTACCTTCAAATCAGCTGCCTTCTGTTTTCGCTGTTTTATAATATCTTCTGCAAAAAAAATCCAGACATGTCTACTGTTTTAGCATTGTTTTAGTTATGGTAAAGGAAATTAAGCTGGTTTCATTTAAAACAGTGGTTCTCAAAAGGGTCCATACAAGCTTTTGATGTTAAAGTTTATGAGCAATAAATTGGTTACACTTCAACAATACACAAAACATTTTAACTACTTTTTATACAATTCCTTAATAATATTTGGTGATAAAAATATAATAGGATTTTTTAAAGCAACAAAATAGGAATCAAAGGGGTCCATAGGTAAAAAAATGGTTGAGAACCACTGATTTAAAACATGAAATTGTTAACATCAAAAATGGGAAGCTAGTTTTTAATTCTTACATCTTATGTGTGTACATCAGTTATTCAATTTATCTGTAGTTATTCGGTTTATTTCTGAGCCCGTCACAATTTCACCACAGATGTATAGCATGAACTTAAGATGACGTGGCTTAAGTTTTGAGACAAGCATATGACCACTGACAAGATGAAACATGTATAAAGTAAAGCAAGTAGGACTTGACTTCATCAGGGGAGTTAACCTACTGACATCGCCCTCAATAAGTTGATGGCCAAAGGGAAAGATAATTGCCTTTTCTCTAGCTCCTCATTAAAACACACACACACACACACAAAGTAAATAGCAAAAACCATATTATTCAGTTGATAGTTGGTAACAAAAAGATGGATGTAGAAATGCTAGTTTTGAAGTGTTAAATATTTAAATTAAAACCTCCCATTTTCATTTTACCTAAAACAAAACCTTTATTAACTTATTTTCCTAAGATAAAGTGAACTGCTTTAATAAATTGAAATCGAAATCAAATTCAATGACTGGCATCCGTTCTAGTGAAACGCTAAGAGCACCATCCGAGCGTGAGTGTTGCCAAAGCAGCTAACTGGCTTCCATGCTGGTGGCATGTAAAAAGCACCATTTGAGTGTGATCGTTACCAGCATCGCCTTACTGGCACTTGTGCCAGTGGAATGTGAAAAAACCATTCGAGTGCGGTCGTTGTCAGTGCTGCACGTAAAAAACACCATTTGAGCGTGGCCATTACCAGTACCACCTGACTGGCCCTCGTGCCGGTGGCACATAAAAGCACCCACTACACTCTCGGAGTGGTTGGTGTTAGGAAGGGCATCCAGCTGTAGGAACTCTACCAGATCAAGATTGGAGCCTGGTGTAGCCATCGTTGTCGTAACCGACGGAGTGCTTCCACCACTATTTATTTTATTACACAGGTGCCCAGTGGAGGGTAAAATGAGACAAAGAGGCCCAGGTAGAGGAAGTTAATTACTATACCAAACCACTTAAAACCATTGATTATTTAAAAAATTAAATGAAAACTCTGAATGGAATGTAATATTTTATTTCAAATCTGGTCACAAAAGAGTTTTGAATGTTGATAGGTTCGACTCTGATTTCAGTAACTTTAGGTTACTTCTTAAGTGCTGCAATAAACAAAGATGTGATATAAAAGACAAACCTGCATCTAAATTCACTTTGTCCAGTTCTTGTATCATTTGTGACTCTCTTTCTTTAAGACTGGAGAAGGAAAACAAAAAAACAAAAAATAATCAATCAATATGTTATTTGTCACTGATTCAAACAAGATAGTTGAGTTGTTTTAAGATACTCTAATTAAAATTATTTATTAATGAATGATTAATTCTATAGATTTCATGGAAATGAAGGAGGGTACACTGACATCCACATGATTCTCAGGACATCTGTTATCTTATACTTGTTTCAGACTGCGACCATGCTGGAGCAATGCCTTGAAGAATTTTTAGTGAAACAAATCAACCCCAGTACTTATATTTTTTTCAAATCCTGGTGCTTATTCTATTGGTCTCTTTTGCCAAACCACTAAGTTATGGAGATGTAAACACACACATACACACACACACACACACACAGACACACACACACACACAAACACACACACACTCACACACTCACACACACACACACACACAGCAACAGGCTTCTTTCAGTTTCCATCTACCAACTCAACACACAGTGCTAAAACAAAATCCACATCAATAAACTGCTTCCAACCCATACCGAGGGCTATAGCAGAAGACACTCATCCCAGGTGCCACGCAGTGGGACTGAACTCAAAACCTCTTACCATACAGCCGTGCCTGCACCTAATATTATTGTACAATACTTCTGATCAGGCAGTACACTGTCAGTACCAAATCCGTTCTAAGTACATATTATGACACAATTCAGAACATCATTTCCTAAATTAAAGAACATAAATTTTTAACAATCATATATCATGTTTTGAGACTTAAGCAGAATCTGTAACACACTGAGTGGAGTCAGGAAAGACTTAACAGAACAAATCAGGATGTATTTTTCCTGATTTGATTCCGTATTGGCAAACACTGATTTGTTCTAAAGCCAGCCTCATAATTTATGCTACCAAATCATATACAGAATTAATATGTACCGACCATAACCTACATACAATAAGCAGATTATACAATCATAATCCAATTCTTATTCAGATTAATGTATTATGAAGAGTTATTGCTGTTTAGCCATAGGTTAACCCTGATCCTGTAGACCTATGGTCAGAGGCTTTCTAACTATGATGGGTCAGTTGTCTTAGAGATGTGTATGTAGGGAAGCCATGTGGCTTAGTGGTTAGGCTATTCTGCTCGTGTTCATAAGGCCATGAGTTCAATTCCCAGTGGTGTGTTGTCTCCTTGAGCAAGACACTTTATTTCACATCGCTCCAGTCCACTCAGCTGGCAAAAATGAGTTGTACATGTAATTCAAAGGTCCTACATTGTCACATTCTGTGTCACACTGAATATCCCTGATAACTACATCAAGGGTACGCATGTGTGTGGAGTACTCAGCCACTTGCACTTCAATTTCAAAAGCAGGCTGTTCCATTGATCAGATGAACTGGAACACTTGTCATCATAACCGACAGAGTGTCAGTTATGCATGATGACTTTATCAGAAGTGTTCCTTCCTTATTTAACTTTTTCATTGCTATATTACTGTGTGTATATATATATATATATATATATATATATATATATATATATATATATATATGTATGTATGATGGATCTTGTGCAGTTTCTGTCTACCAAATCTACTCACAAGATTTTGATCAGCTCAATGCTATAGTAGCAGACACTTACCCAAGGTGTCACACAGTGGGACTGAACTCCTGACCAGACAATTGAGAAATATTTAATTTCATCTCTACACATTATAAGTTCAAAATCTCTCCATAGCCTACTTTATTTATCATCGCTCCTAAGGTCAATAAAACAAAGTACCAGGGATATTCGGGGGAGGGGAGTGGTTTAATAGACTGCGTTCCCTCCTCCAGTCCCACTCCTTGTTCTCATACGCCAATGTAAGAAATCATTAACACACACAAATATAAAACGATGCAGATAGCCAAGACAATAGAAAGCTAGACTGGCTGCTTTTTTTTAGTATATCACCAAAACGAATAATAATAATAATAATAATAATAACAACAATAATAATAATAATAATAATGATAATAATAATAACAATAATAACAATAATAATAATGATAATAATAATAATAATAATAATAATAATGATAATAACAATAATAATAATAATAATAACAATAAACTGTGACCTGAGGAAAAAGCTATGAAATTTGAGATTCTCCAATCAATCAAAGAAACATTGATGAAGTAATAATCGACATAATCACATCTATTTTTGCGTGCATGCTTTATTGTTGATACAATTTTCAAAGTGTAATATTATATCAATGTTAAACGTCATCTAAAAGTGGTAACGAAGTAGAAACACCAGATCATTACTAAATTGATGGTTGTTGTTGTTGTGTGTGGTTTGTCTGATAGAGATCATAGCACTTGCGCTCTGTAATATGGTTCAGAGAAGCCAGTGACCATCACAGTGGCATGACCTACAGAGATCAGTAAACAACACTATGGTATGACCAGACAGCCACCAGCAAGGAGCACAATAGTTTGGTCAAGAAAGCCTAGCAAAAGCTGGACAATGATTTTGCTGAGAGAAGCCAGTAAGCTTCACTGTGATTTGGTCAAAAAAGGCCGCTGACCATCCACTAAAATACAGCTGATAGCAACAAGCAATAATAATCAGCAATTAGCTTGCTGTATATAGGTGCAGGTATGACTATGAGGTAAGAAGTTTGTTTCCCAACCACATGGTTCTGGGTTCAATCCCACTGCATGCCATCTTGAGCAGGTGTCTTCTACTATAACCCCCGGCCAACCAAAGCCTTGTTAGTGGATTTGGTAGACAGAAACCGAAAGAAGCTCATTGTATGTATGTATGTGTGTGTGTGTATGTATTCGTTTACTTGCTTTTACTTGTTTCGGTGCTGGGGCACCACCATGAATTTTTTTTTTTTTTGAGTAAATTTATGTAATTTTTTTTTTTTTAAAGTTAGTTAAAATATGTTTGTGACATATATAAACTTCTAAAAGCAAATTCACTGCAGTATTCATGGAGAAAAAAATTCCCTCTAATGGTAAAGGGTGTACAAATGCCATACCTGCCCAGTGTGCTTCCCTCTAGTGGATTCCCAGATGCATGGTTCTGGCTCTTTAACCTATCTCAATGGGAAATACCAAAGAGATATAACCCTGGGTAGATTCCAAAGCTGT
Source organism: Octopus sinensis (assembly GCF_006345805.1). Classification (NCBI taxonomy): domain Eukaryota; kingdom Metazoa; phylum Mollusca; class Cephalopoda; order Octopoda; family Octopodidae; genus Octopus; species Octopus sinensis. The sequence continues at coordinate 24,086,928 of NC_043017.1, forward strand.
AGCTTTAACTGAAAAAGTAGTCAACATCAGTGACTGAGTTGCACTACTGGATCACGTGCCAAGCAGTGACTAGGAATAAATGAATTTTAGGTTACTCTTTTACTTGTTTCAGTCATTTGACTGTGGCCATGCTGGAGCACCGCCTTTAGTCAAGCAAATCGATCCCAGGACTTATTCTTTGTAAGCCTAGTACTTATTGTATTGGCCTCTTTTGCTGAAACGCTAAGTTACGGGGATGTAAACACACCAGCATCAGTTGTCAAGTGATGTTGGGGGGGGGGACAAATATAAACATACACACACACACATATATATATATATACGACAAGCTTCTTTCAGTTTCCATCTACCAAATCCACTCACAACGCTTTGGTCGGCCCAAGGCTATAGTAGAAGACAGTTGCCCAAAGTTCCACACAGTAGGACTGAACCCAGAACCATGTGGTTCGTAAGCAAGCTACTTACCACACAGCCACTCACCAACCAGTGCCATACCAGTATACTTGTATGTCAGTTATGACAAGTGTTCCAGTCACTGATGCAATCAACAGAAGTCCCTACTCATGAAATTAATATGCAGGTTGAGTACTCCACAGATACATGTACCCCTAATGTAGTTCTCAAGAAGATTCAGTGTGACAGAGAATGTGACAAGGCTGGCCCCTTTGAAATACAGGTACAAACTCATTTTTGTCAGTGGAATGGACTGGAACAACATGAAATAAAGTGTTTTGCTCAAGGAGACAACACACTGCTGGGAATTGAACTCACAACCTTACGATTGTAAGTCGAATACCCTAACCCCTGAGCTATGCACCTTCACTATGGCTAATAAACACCTACCATAGTTGCCAAAGCCAGAGGAAATTTGTACCAAGCAATTAATAATCGTAATAAGAACACTCACCAAGAATACATTTCTTCAAAGACAGTACTAATTCGTTTGTAAGCTTTCTTCACTTCTTCATTCAGCACCAATTGTAATCTATCCAAAGATACTGTCTGTCTATTCAAATCCTTAATGGATTTCTCAAGACCTAAAACATAAACATTTTTCAATAGAATAGAATGACACATCATTGCAAGATCATTTTTGATGAAACATCGATCATCTGACGAATAACAGTTTTGAACCACAGAACAATATGAAATCATTTTTTTCCAAAATAATAATAAGTAGGAGGAGGAGCAGCAGGAGGAGGAGGAGGAGGAGGAAAGAAAATTTAGTCACAAAACAAGAACGTAAAAAAATCTAGAAATTTGCAAATATAATAGTAATAAGAATGGTTTCAAATTTTGGCACAAAGCCAGCAATTTCAGAGGAGGATTAAGTCGATTACATCAACCCCAGTGTTTAACTGGTACTTATTTTATTGACCCCCAAAAGGATGAAAGGCAGAAATCAACCCTGGCAGAATTTGAATTCAGAACGTGAAGACAGACAAAATGCCGCTAAGAATTTTGCCCAGCTTGCTAATGATTCTGCCACCTCACTGCCTCAATAATAATGATGATGATGATGATGATGATGATGCTGATTTCTTTATTTGTCACAAGGCAATGAATAGGAGAACATTACAAAGATGAATTTTAGAAAAAGCGCAGAGTGGTTACACTGAGGGGGAAAAATACATATTGAAAAGAAGAAAAAATTACAAATAAAAAATAATAAAATGAAATAATGAGAGACAGTTACCTGAAGTAAAACAGACCTTCCCCACAAATCTTTAAAATTCTTCAACACAAAGGCAAGTACCTTCCTCCTGCTAGGAAATTACGAATGAGAATTGAGATTGGAACTCTACTGGAAGGCGCACTTCCTTCTTCATCCTCACCATCCCTTTTCAAGTTGGTGAGAGAAAGGCAGATGAAGAATGTCTGTCCTCAGTCTTTGCAATCTCATCCACCTTGCTATCTCTTTTGCCATAGCCATCAGAGGGAGGAAAACTGCCCATGGCTCCTTACCAACAGAAGGCAGTAGAACCATTTTTGCAATGGTCTTGGCTGACAGCTGGAACCACCCTGCACACAGTAACAAGTGATTGACATAACTCCACAAGTTAGTAATGTTCAGACAATGAATGAGTGCAGGCAGAATGGCTTTAGTCTTCTATGGGCACCTTGGATGGGCCACAATGACAGCACTACTCTGCTCGTAGAATTTATCTGGAACTAGCACCATACCCTGTAGCACTATTTCACGTTTAGAAGTTGCCCTTAATCCCTGACTTGAAATCATGCAGAACGTCCTCATCAATACCCAGAATTGTTCACAGACTATTGTTGTGCAAACCCGCCACTAATCCCCTATAAAATGATAGGATGGATGTCCCACTGAATGTATGGCTTAGGTGGTGGGATATACTAAGTGCCGATCAATATTCTAGAAGCCAGATGATCCCAACCTTGGTCTGTTCTTGACACAAAACTGAGTTGAACAGATGAGTTCTAGCAAGGCATATCTCAAAATTACAACCACACCTGTTCCTTATCATGATTATCCAGGAATTTTTGCAGGTGTCTTAGTCTTAGCACACGCCTGTACATCCTATACACATATCTGCACACAATCAGATGCTATGCATCCACTGCAATTTGTCAAAGACCCCAGTGTAGCTGTGTCACTCAAGCCCATTGAACAACATTTGTTCAAATGTGTTCAAATGCTTACACATTAGCAAAGACAAGACTACCAACATTATAGGGCTTACTACTGTTGTTGTTGTTAGTTTTGTTCTTTAGCTATTCACTACTGGTGCTACTTAAAGCATTTCACTTTTCACTGATATTCTCCACATTTTCACTCGATTTATCAATGTCAACATCTTCCATTGGACCATTTTCCGTTTTGTTTTTTGAAATTTCTATTATTGATACCATTTCTGTTGTTGTTGTTGCCACAGCTAATGTTATTTCTGTTGTTATTGCAATGCTAAATTCCATTATCCCAAATGAATCTAATGATATTCTCCCAATCAACCGCTAATAAATAATCGCCATTCTGCCAGTTACAACATGTGTTCCAGTTGATCTAATCAACATAACAGCCTGCTCATGAAATTAACATGCAAGTGGCTGAGTACTCCACAGATACGCAGACCCTTAATGAAGTTCTCAGGGAGATCCAGTGTGAACACAATGTGACAAGGCTGATAAGATGACGAGCTAGTAGAAACGTTAGCACACCAGGTAAAATGCTTAGTGGTATTTCGTCTTTCTTTATGTTCTGAGTTCAAATCCCACCGAGGTCGACTTTGCCTTTTATCCTCCTGGGATCGATAAATCAAGCACCAGTTGCTTACTGGGGTCGATCTAATCGACTGGCCCCCTCCACAAAAATTTTGGGCTTTGTGCCTAGAGTAGAAAAGAATGTGATAAGGCCGACCCTTTGAATTACAAGTACAACACATTTTTGCTAGCTGAGTGAACTGGAGCAACGTGAAGTAAAGTGTCTTGCTCAAGCACACAATGCACTGGCAAGAATTGAACTCAGAACCTCATGATATTAAACCAAATGCCCTAACCACTAAGCCACGTACCTTCGCTGTCATCAATCAATAATATGGCAGGTAAAAAGAAGATGCTGTTTTGATTGATAGTAAGAGATACAGCAGCAGTAACATTGGTGGAGAGAGGCTGGATTAGACAAACTGCTATTAGACAGTCAATAAAAAAATAATAGTATGGTGGATATATTTTAGTAAAAAATGGCTGTGCATAGACACACACGAGTATGTGTGTGTGTGTTATTGTGTTTGTATACATGTATATGTGCATTTATATATATGTGTATGCATGTAATTGTATGTGTAGTGGTATATATGTGTGAATGCGTATATATATATATATATATATATATATATATATGCCTGCATGTATATGTGTATATATGCATGCATACATGTGTATGTATGCATGTATGTATAAACACATGCGCACACATATATAAACATACACGCCAACACACACATGCATGAATTTATTCACCTGTCTCAAGGCAACTTAAGTTTCTCAATATTACTCATTAAAGAAATTAGCAGCAATACCACTTTGAGAAGGTTTGTTTTTCAATTAGAACAAAAGCAAACCAAGTGGGAGTGGCCGAGCACATCAAACACTGACTCTTTACATTATCCACTGATTAATGCAGCAGCTCTATTTTTAGACCTTTGGCCAAGGCCACCCCCTTCCCCCGTCCCCCCACCCCCACCACACTGATTGTCTGTTCAATTACCAATCTTAAAATCTCTTTTTATGACTATTGCAGTAGCTATTGTTTATAAAACAATATAAGTAACAGCGGAGAGCTAGTAATGATATGATCCTTCAGAACAAAAAAATATCTCGACAGACATCAAAAGCAGCTGAACTATCAGCGCTTTGCAGAAAAACTAAACAAACACACACGTATTCACATCTGTGTGGTTGATGGTGAAAAGGGCATCCAGCCATAAAATGCAATCCATTCCAAAATGGGAAGATGAAGTGGAGATTTGGATTCACAAAGTAGAGTTAGATGGTTACCGTCTAGGTCAGTGTAATGCTGCATCACCATCCATTATCTTTTTTCCCTGCCACCCCTGCTTCATATTTTATCTAATCCAGGTGTGAGCAACCTTTTACAGGAAGCAGGTCACATGAGACATGGCTCTCCTTCAGGCAAGCTGCACAACTAAAAAAGAGAAAGATAGTGGCTTGTGGAATAGTGTTGTCTTGGATTTACGGAGTCTCAAAATAAGATGGGATGGTCATAGCCAGAACACCTTTGACCACTGGTTTGTCAGCTCAATCAAGGTATGACCAGGGGCTATAAACATCACACATTTTCCAATCACACCATCACCACCATCGCCAATGTAATACAGCATCACCACCAACCATCTCTTTTCCCTACCATCCTTACTTCATATTTTTTCTAACCCAGACGTGGACAACTTTTTACAAGAAGCAGGTCACATGAGACATGACTCTCTTTCAGACAAGCCACATGACTGAAAAAACCAATGGTAGTTTTTTGTTGGAATGCCATTCAGAAAGTCCTGTGGACTGCAGTTTGTCCATGAATCTATCCCCCACCATCAACACACTATTCCTTCATCATACTTAGTCATCTTAATGTTGCACTACTGCAGTGTCACTCAACCTTTTGTTTTGCTTTTTTTTCCTATGGACCCCTTTAATTCCTATTTTACTCAGAAAAACCCTCATAGCCATTCAATGTTTAGAAAAAATTATATTTTTATAATGAAATATTATAATAATTGTATTAAAAATTGTTAAAATATTTTGTGTATTGTGGAAGTAAAACCAATTTATTGCAGGTAAATTATAACAACAAAATCTTATGTGGGCCCCCAGCAGCTCTATGGACCTTGTTGAGAACCAAAGATGAGGGGTCTTCAATTTCTTGTTGAATGACCTGCACGGATGATTTGTTTATTGTGATGAAATGTTTGTGCTGTACATTAGCTCCTCCCTTCCATCAAAATCAACAGTACCTGTACAGGTGTGCAGTACGCCACACATTTGATGTCAAAATGGTTGCAGAACAATGTGCAATGAAGTGTTTGGCCCAAGAAGACAAAACTCTGTCTGGTCTGGGAATTGAAGTCATGGTCTTACAATCATGAATGTAACACTCTAACCACTAAGCCATGTGCCCTCACGTGCTTACCATCTAACACTAACCCCAACACAAATAAAACACAAAAAATGCTACAAGGTAGAGGAGACACTTTCATTTTTGCAAACATCCCTTTGAATGTCAGTGATGCTATAAAATGTACACAAACCATACTAGCAAATGATTGGGGGTAGAAACAGTATCCAGTCATAGAAATATCATGTTCTCAAATCAGTTGTTCACAACAGAGATTGAGTTTTGTCTTTAGAGAACAGTAATCTCTCAACTATCGCAGGTGTTACGTTCCAAAACCCTCCGCAATAGATGAAAATCCACAAAGTAGAAACAGTACTGTTCTGTGTATATTTTTTAATCCTTTTTATAATTTGCATATATTTATTTTATTATAAATGCAAAACAACACCACGGAGGAATCAGTGTAAGCTTAAATAATAAACCGCAGTAGGTGAACCGTGATAAGGTGAGGGATTACTGTACTGTGTCAGAGAAGGAAGTAATGTGACAGACCCATCCAATCCATGCCAGCATGGAAAAAAGAAGGTAAACTGATGGTCATAATATTATATGCACGTACGTGTACATGTGCATGAGTGTGTGTAAAAAAAAAATCAAACAGGCTCCAATGAGGCTTGTGTTGTTCTGCATCGGCAAGACTTATGTAGTGAAACTGATAAAAAAAGAGTACAATGGAAGCAACAATTGTAAATACAAACACACCCAGCCATATGGGCTTCCACATAGTTTCCATCTACCAAAATCACTTACACAATATTAGACAATACAGGGCTATAGTAGAACACATTTGCTCAATGTGTCACACAGTAGAATTGAACTTGAAACCACATGGTTGCAAAGTGAGCTCCTTAACCACGGAGCCAAGCCTGCACCTATCTGATAAATAATTACTGCAAAACAGGTGAATTTGTCTCAAAGACATGGCTCAACACAAGTGAGATGCTGCTAAAATTAACTAAATCAGTGAAAATCAATACTATATCTTATTGAAAATTTATTTATGTTCACACCTGCATATGGTTTCTTGACTTTAGACACCACATTCGGGCCCAAGTCAACCCTGTTGTCACTTTTCGTTGATCCAGAATGTCCTAAGAGAAAACAAAAAATTTAACAATGACTTCCTTGAAAAGAAAAGCAAAAACAAAAAAACAAAAATACAAAAAAAAAATGCAAAAGAAAAAAAACAAAATAAAATAAAATACAAAAAATTATTCAAAAATTATTATTTCGTTAAACTGAAAATAAAAATGAGAAAAAACACAAACCAATTATATTATAATCAAACAGAAATGTAATACTTTTGTTTTTAACCCTTTAACTGTGAAATTAAATTTCATGGTTATTCTAATAACAATGCTAAATATTTACCAAAAAATAGAATTGGTATTTTCTTCAAGGTCACATTATCTCAATAAAATATGACATTTCATTTTTCAACAAAAGATAGATTGATATATAAAAGTGCTTTCTACAGTAATGAAATTTTGAGTGAATATCTCTGATTTCCACAGTAAAAGGGTTAAATGTACAAAAATAAAATGAAATTTAAAGGAAAAAAATATCATGCAGAGATCATATTTTGACCCTTGAATCACCCTTTGAGTGACCACCATTTCAAACATGTATTGTTTGTTATTCAGTTTCCATTATTTTGTTTAATTATACAGACACAGCAACTGTTATTGTCACTACAATGTTAACATTTTAGCATTTCAACTAGCAATATCCAGATCAAATATTCAACATGTTTTATGTTCAAAGAGGCCAGATTCTGCCTCTCCTCTCTTATCCAGTTGATCTAAAAATAAACAATCACATCATTGAAATCTCAAAGCTGTGAGATTATGCATGATTAATTCAAACCAATAGGCATTACATTTGACGGAGAAATCTGAATGTTAAAGGATTAACCTTTTAACATTTAAATAGCCATGTCTTCCTGTTTTATGCTCAAACCGGCCAGATCCAACCTCTCATACCAATCCTACAACACAATTTGAAAAATAAACAATCACATCATTAGAAATCTCTTAAAGATAATACATGATTAATTCCAAATGATATGAATATAAAGCATTAAACTTGAAGTAATTTGAATGCTAAAGGGTTAAACATATCCTGGGATTAAATCCTTGGCCTTGTCCAAACCACTAAGATGTGTCATCAGAATTTTTTAAAAAATTATTTTGAAAGGTTTCAATATTTGCAGGAATTGTACATCTAAAATTTCTCAAACTTTTTCAATCCACTGTTCTTTGAGCTTTATAAATCATCCTCAATGCTTGTTTGGTTGTTTTATGTCTGTTTTTCTATGCTGGCTTGGGTTGGATGAAGACATTATTTGAGGCATTGTTTTACAGTCAGATACCTTTCCTGGTGCTAAAACTTATCTGTTTTTCAAGTAAGGAGCTTCAAAGACATTAAGTGCCCAGACAATTTCTTGACAGGAGAAACAAATCAGAACATCACACGCAGCTCTTTTGTACAAGAAGTTGCAGATATAAAGACACACACACCACAGGGGGGCAGGTTGCTTACATCGACCCCAGCATTTCAGTGATTATATTGGCCCTGTTAGAATGAAAGATAAAGTTGACCTCACCAGGATTTGAACTCAGAACATAAAGGGCCAGAACAAATGCCACTAAGCAGTTTGCCTGACCCATTAATTCTGCCAGTCCTTTTGCTGAGCTGCTAAGTTACAGGCATGTAAGCACACCAACACCGGTTGTCAAGCAGTGGAAGAGACAAATTCAGACTCAAAAGAAAAAAAAAACGAGAAGACAAAAATAAGATTACAGCTTTGCCAATTTTCTTCTGAGTGCAAGAAAAGGTCTTTTCTGTCACACCTTTCTAGTGAAAACACTTTTTCTCAACTCTGTGTGTATTACCTATTAATATCTAAAGAAATATGAATTTAACCCTTTCATTTTTACCATATTTCTATTGAAATACACAGCCTTTGTTTCAGCTCATTCTGTACTTTTTCCTTTTACACATCCGGTAGATTTACCTCAGCGCTCTCTTGTATATTTCATATAATTTGCCAGAAGAGCATTTTTTTTTTTTTTGGAGCAACGTGAAATGAAGTATTTTGCTCAAGAACACAATGCGTCGCCCGGTCCAGGAATCGAAACCACAATCTTACGATCATGATGCTGACACCCTAACCACTAAGCCATGTGCCTCCACACAGCACTTTCTTCTAACTGCTCCAGGTATATTCTCATTTGATTGTTCATGTCTCATTGTCTTACTAATGAACTTCCTTTATTCCCAGGCTGCCTGAAGCCTTAAAGTAGACAAACTTCATTTATACAAATAACAATTAAATCCATGGTTAAATCATTCCAATCTCAGCTGTTTCTTCCAGATTCACTCATCCGCGCAATCACCTCCCCCAAATAAAAAAAAAAGGGAGAGAGAAATTGATGTTGTCCCTCCTTAAGGAAAAGCAATAATTCGTTGACAATTTCTGTAAAAAATTTTATCTGTGGAAAAGAAAGGAAAGGCAAAGGAAAACAAGAATCACTGCCAGACCCAAAGTAAATAATATCTGTTTTCCTGCAAAACAATATTCATTTTTAAAAGAAATTTCAGTGAAGTTAATTTCTGTAATTATTTTATTCTGGAGCAAATCATCAGATATGGTGTTATGTGTCTGCCTGAATAAGTTCAACAACTCAAATTTCATTTGAGTTGAAATTTCATTTAATCAGTCGTTAAAAGGCTCGTTATAGATGCCAATCTTATTTCACTCTCCCTATGAATTTGAGACTCTTGTAACTATGTAATGTATAATAACTTGCTGTCACTGGTCTTTTGTGTTGTGTAGCAGCATAATTTCCTGGTAAACCAATTCCATAACCCAGTTTTCATCCTTGCCCCATTGGAATTAGTTCATTTTTGATACCAAACTGGTTAAGACTACTTCTGGTTCTACGATACACGTTTCTTGTTTTAAAGAGATCTAAATTAAATCTTCCATCAAAGTTTTTACATTGATTTACATTCCAAACACCAGCTTAGTAAGGAGAGAATTATTTCATTAAATTTATCATTATTTTCAAAATTAATTGAAACAAAAGCAGTGGATTTCAAAAGGAATATGGTTACAAAAGGGATAATGCTCTTAGGAAAGATTACCTCATCACAGCTTCTCAATTCCTATCTGCAACGGAATCCCAAGCCAGCTGGCTTTAGAAGAAAGCATAACTCTATTATAGGAGTGAGGCCTGAAATTTTTGGTGGAAGGAGCTAGTCAACTGCATCAACCCCAGTACTCAACTGGTACTTATTTCATTGACCCCAAAAGGATGAAAGGTAAAGTCGACCTTGGCAGAATTTGAACTCAGAACACAAAGCTGAAAGAAATTCTGCAAAGTATTTTGTCCAGTGTGTTCACAATTCTGCCAGCTTGCAGCCTTAAGAAACAACGCCAAATTTTAATGACTCAACTCTTCAAAATAAGGTCATTCTAAGTCACCCAAAAATTACTAAAAAACATAGTTCCTCTTTTTATTAGTATAAAACCAAAAACAAGACATGAATGAATGAATGCAGAAGTTTTTTGGAAAATCAAAAATTAAACAGATAAGAGAACATTATAGTTTGAATCAATGAAAGAAAAAACCCTCACTTGACAGGAACACTTTAAATATTGTACAAAGGAATATTGTATAGGAACTAGTTTATAATTTGGGCTGAGGTCTGTAAATGAACATAGATGTGAGGATACAATTTAATCCTTTGGCATTTAAACCAGCTATATCTGACCAAACTATTCTACCTGTTGTATGTTCAAACTGACCAGATTTGGCCTCTCACACCTACCCTGCAATGTCATTCTAAAAATACACAGTCACATCACCAAAGCTATGAAATGATTCATGATTAATTCAAAGTAATGTGAATAAATAAGCACTACATTTGACAAAGTAATCTGAATTCTAAAGAGGTAAATATTCATCATATTCTTTATAAGAGAGAATCTCAGAATTATATTAGAAAAGATATTCTTCTGAGGAGCAAATTTCACAATTACAGCAAAGTATGAGAGATGTACCAAATGTACTCCAAAAGTAGACATTACATTTGTTATTAATTGATGTAGATCATTCAAATTATACCTGTTGGTAGAGTGACTCTTCTTCTACAAGAACTCTTCTTCTTGTAATGTAAGTATTTCCAAATGAGTCTAAGAAACTTAATTAATGTCACATCTGAAATGTTTAATGGATCATGGAGTGCACTTCTTTCAAGATTTTCAGAGCAAAAACCAGGAAAAAGGAAGTAACCATATTAGTAGTAACCACCTCTAAAAATCTGATATATTTGGGGGGCTTTTAAACATTTTAATTGAGAGAAAGGAGCTGTGTCTATGTATGCCGTCTGAGAGTGATGAAATTGCCCAGTTGATGCTCTTGAATAACTCCAAGTTGACAACGACAGAAAAAATATGGAACAGTGGGGAAGAAACTCAAGAAGGTTGACTCTCTGGGAAAAGCGCATTGGAAACAAAGTGGTGGGTGTAGGACCTTGAGGTAGGGACGCAATATGTGTGAAGAGAAGAAAAGTGATTAGCTTAATGAATGGAGTTGAATGTAGGGGGTGGGGGGTAAGGAACCAGCTAGCTCCAAGGAGCAGAGGTTTTTGAAGAGGTTGTAGAAAATCAGAAGAAAGAGGAGAGCACATTTGGAAGTTGGAGGTTGAAGTGTGTTGGTGATTAATTCTATACTAATCAAGTCATGTGGTTTATCTTGTGGATGGGATTTAGCCTAGAATGTTTGTATGTGTAGTAGTAGCACAGTCCAAGATGTGGCAGCAGTATGAATCTCTCTTTCTCTCTCTTCCATTCTCTCTAAAAGAAGAAAGAAAGAAGGAACAAAAACAAACAAAAAAAACCACTCTATATTTTTAACAGAGCATGTAATGCTAACTTCAAAACCATCTGTGAATGTACTTTAGATAAGGCGGAATCTCCTCTGTACTCTAAACACCATGCATGAAGACTAAATCTTCATGAAGTGAGCTATTACTTGAAGTCATCTAATAATGCAGGATGCAAAGTTACCCCAAATTTTCGACATGCTTAGCAAAGTAATGTCAAGCATTTTATTCTTCTTCTATGCCGAATCCAAGTCCTGTTATCTTCTAAGAGAAAGCAACAAGAAGACATTCTTGTTATTAAACTCAGGTCACAATCCTCCGGTGTCTTGACCAAATTTGACATTGAATCCAAGTTCTGGCCTCTGTTCAAGAAGCAATGGTGACTGCTACGTAACAGTCCATCGTTCAAAGGTATCCACCAACAGGATTGTGTTTCATTCAACTACCACAGAAACTCTACATTTACAACAATGAAAACACTGGATGCCGAACTCATTCCTACAACAGTAATTCCAGATGGTCCCTTCTCCATTCCCCAACATTGCTATCCTCACCCAATTTCCTAGAAACACATTAATTAATATAGAGATTGGGTAAAAAATAATTAGCATTCAGTTGATAATTACTATTATTTAGTTCCTCATTACGTACATGCTAGCTAGAAGATTTCAGAGGATTAGAATATGCAAATATACCTGTTTTTGGAAGAGAGTCAGCAGTTGTGGTGACACTAGCTTTCTTACTACCCTGATGTGTCTGACTGTTTGCTACAGCTTGGCCAGACTTAGGGCGAGACCGTTGCTTATGGATTTCAGATTCGTTGTTAGTATGGAGATCCGATTTAGAAGAATCGCCATTGAGGTCCCTCTGAGATGTAGTTGTTAGCTCAACTTCTTTGCCAGCAGCGGTGTGTAACTCCCCCCTACATAACGACGAAGACGATGAAGACGATGAGATTACAACACCAGTTCGAGACGCATTTTTCCCAATGCGAACCGTGGATTTGTTCCTTTTAGGCATATCACCTGGAACAGCCAGAAGAAAGAGAAGAAAAAGACAAAACTCAGAACAAAGAAGGAAAAAACACAGAGGTGCTGCCAAACAACTAATCAAATATATAGGGAAATTAAACTGAAATTATTATTGCATAGTTTCATTATATATCAAACAAAAGACAAACTACACACCACAAAACAGCTTCATTTTAATTCATATTCTCTTTTAACTACATAAACTTAGGAATGTTGTGAAACAAAAGTAAATTGCTTGGTAAGCCATGTCCATGATTCAGTTTCAACGTCACGTAACCAATTTCATGTGTACTGCCAATTCCTCTGAGTGTCACAAACACAAGAATGAACCTCTGAGACAGTCACGGACAAACTGCAGGTCACAGGACTTTCTGAATGACACGCATGATGCAAAATTATAAAAAAAATTACTTGGAATTATTTCAGTAGCAAAGCCCTTCTGACAATGGGCCATGTCTCATGCAGCCTGCTTCACGAAAAAAGGTTGCTCATACCTGCTGTATGGGATCACTAGGTTTGTTAGAAATAACAACCAAATTTCCTTTAAACTACATACTATCATCTTAGAACAAAATGACAAGATATACAAGATAATTTAGTTCTAAAATACATACACTACAAAAAAGCACTGGACAGTCATGGTTGGAACACCACACAATCAAAATCAACCTTGTGCTAAAGAATGTCTCAACTCCTATCTCCTCCTCATCTCTAAAATCATCAGATTTAATGCCTACCCAACGAAAGCAGCAATAAAGGAATTGCTTCAGTCCAGAAAAGTCCATGTTTTATATTTTGGGGAGAGAAAAAAAAACCTAAAGAATAAGTTATGGTGTGTGTGTGTGTGTGAAAGTACTTTAGAGTTGGAGAAAGTACAATCAAATTGGAGAAGTACAAATGAGTTCGAGAGAGTATACCAAAGATGGAAAGAGTACACCAGAGCTGGAGAGAGGATGCCAGAGCTGGAGAGAGTATACCAGAGCTGGAGAGAGTATGTCAGAGAATGGAGAGAGTATGGCAGAGCTAGAGAGAGTATGCCAGAGCTGGAGAGAGTATGCCAAAGTTGGAGAGAGTATGCCAAAGTTGGAGAGAGTAAGTCAGAGCTGGAAGAGAATATGCCAGAGTTGGAAGAGAATATGCCAGAGTTGGAGAGAATATGCCAGAGTTGGAGAGAGTATGTCAGAGTTGGAGAGAGTATGCCTGAGCTAGAAGAGAATATGCCAGAGTTGGAGAGAGTATGTCAGAGCTGGAGAGGGTATGCCAGAGCTGGAGAGAGTATGCCAGAGCTGGAAGAGAATATGCCAGAGTTGGAGAGAGTATGTCAGAGCTGGAAGAGAATATGCCAGAGTTGGAGAGAGTATGCCAGAGCTGGAGAGAGTATGCCAGAGCTGGAGAGAGTATGTCAGAGCTGGAAGAGAATATGCCAGAGTTGGAGAGAGTATGTCAGAGCTGGAGAGAGTATGCCAGAGCTGGAGAGAGTATGCCAGAGCTGGAAGAGAATATGCCAGAGTTGGAGAGAGTATGTCACAGCTGGAGAGAGTATGCCAGAGCTGGAGAGAGTATGCCAGAGCTGGAAGAGAATATGCCAGAGTTGGAGAGAGTATGTCAGAGCTGGAGAGGGTATGCCAGAGCTGGAGAGTCCTAATGCTAAATAAAGTTGAAGGCCTTCATTAAAGTTCAGAAGTGCAAGAAACCACTAATGTATGATACAAAAGAACAAGTCTCAAAGAGATCCTACTTTATGGAAACCTCTTTACTGCTGGTCACCAAGGAAAGAAGGGAGCCTGTAGGTACTAAAAGGGCTGATTGTTTATGGCTAATTCCATCAACTTCGATGATGTTGAAATTGAGAACACTAGGATAGGTGTTGGTAGCGTCAGACTTATTATTCTTAGGAACGGACACATTGCTTGTATTTGCACAAACTGGAGTGGATCTAAGTAACACAGTCATAACAAAAAGATGTGATGTACACTTCCAGCTTTCAGATGTATTTCGAAACAAGTGTACTGTATGTGTGTGAGAATATCCGCACATACATACACATAGACACAAAAGCACAGATACACATGCATACGCACATGCATGCCTGTGTGTGATAACACACACACACACACACACACACACACACACATACATACATAAAGCAATCTTCTTCAGCCAATAAAATAAGAATACAAAGAACAACAACAAATAATGAAAGGGAAAAAAAAAGGGGGAGAAAACAAAAAAGAAAACAAAATGAAATTTAAAAAAACAGTACAAGGTCATCATCGTTCATCATAATTTGGCCGGATGACCTTCGACACTCACCGTTGACCACATCATTGGCCACCTTTGAGATGCTTACTGGCCCCTGAGAATTAGGCTTGTGTTGTTGGTCAGCAGAGGGAGGATTTTGGTTTGACTTCTTTTTGTTCTTCTTCTTCTGTTTCAACACCTACAAAGCCATTGAAAATAAAGACTATTTATTCTCTCACACCCAGAAGGGCAAAGTTAGTGCCTTTATCATTTTAACGATTATGCATATCTATCAATTCATAATTAGTTCTATTGATTACAGAAGATGCAGAAATGGGGAAAAGGGAATTTGCAATGTCCAGGCCGTTTAAAAGAGCTTTAACCCTTCAGCATTCAAACCAGTCATATCCAGCCAAAATATTCTGCCTGTTATATATTCAAACTGACCAGATTCGGCCATTCACACCTAGCCAACAATGTCATTCTAAACTAAATAATCACATCATGGACATCTGAAAACCAAGAGATAATACATAATTAATTTAAAACAACGTGAATAAATAAAATACATTTGACAAAATAAACTGAATGCTAAAGGGTTAATTAACAGAGGAAGTGAAATAGCTACAACCAAGAATCGAACCTGGATTCTCAGATTTGGTTTGCCACCAACTCAAAGCCACCTTCCCCCACTTAATCCTCCACCTCCTGTCACTTTTAGGATCTGTCCTGGAAGTCATTTTCCGTAAGCTAGTTGAGAACTTTCAACAATTTGCTCTGGATCCCAACAATGGTGTTTAAAGGGTGAACTCTGAGCTGCATTTTCGTCTTGGAGAAGAGATGGGAGTCTGCAGGTACAGAAGCAATACCATGTTGTCTTTGGCAAGAAACTCACGAGTGAGGAGAGCTCGGTGACAGGGTGCATTGTCATCATGAAGAATCCAATTCTTCGAGCTCCACAGATTCAGTTGCTTTCACCAAATGTCCTTCCTCAAATGCTTCAAAATGTCACAGTAGAACTCTTGACTGAAGGTCTGGCCCGGAGGGTACAAATCTTGATGCATAATACGGCAGACGCCAAAAAAAAACCGATGAGCATGCTCTTGACTGAGCTGTGACTCTGCCATGCCTTCTTCAGTCATAGAGATGAAGGGCTCTTCCATTGTGACAACTGCTACTTCATCTTTGAAACATACTCAATGTCTCTGTAGCAGACTTTGCAAGTTTAACACCAAGTTTCATGTTGGCTCTTTGTTCCAACTTCCTGTCCATGATAAAAATTGCAGACTACACCCTAGCTGTGATCGCAAAAACACAAATTTCACAATTTTAGTAAACACAGTGATGTCACATGGCACACTGCCTCATGAAGGTCACTGCTAGCTCTCACTGTACATGCAACTGTGTGCCACCATCTGTTGGCATGCTAAAGTCACTCACCTTATTATCAGGAAGATGCCATTCTTTCAAAGCCTCCTTGGCACCATCTGAAGATCAAAAGAAGAACTTTTAACATCCAAATATTTTATCACCCTTATTTTATATCATTACTAGAAACAGCCCTCATATAGTTTAGAAAATATATGACAAACCCTATATATATATATATATATATAATAACAATTTAATAAATAAAATATATGCATACATACATACATACATGTATGTACCTACATCTATATGTATATATACATGCATATGTGTATATATATATGAGTACATGTCCTGTACTCATATATATATATATATATATATATATATATATATGCATGTATATATACATATAGATGTAGGTACGTACATATATGTATGTATGTATGCATATATTTTATTTATTAAATTGTTATTATATAACTGAGCGCCATCGCGTCGTTTCATTTTTTTCCTCCAAGTAAGTTTATATATATTTAAAGAAAACAGAAAATGGAGAAATATTGATAAACAATTGGCTTAGATCAATTATCATTTATTAATTCAATACAAATAGACTGCATCCCGTCTAACAGCTATTTCTGCCTCCAATGTTGTATGGTTGTTGCCATTGATATGCTAAAAATATTTATCATATTCCGTAATATAATTGATCTGAAACACGAAGCTTCATCAGAGTGAAGTATAAAAGGTGAAAGAGTTTAACCACTTACTAGTAAATAAATAAAAAATTACATTTAATCGATTAGCACTTTATTATGATAAATACTCTATTACTTGTTTCAGTCATTTGATTGTGGCCATGCTGGAGCACCGCCTTTAGTCAAGCAAATCGACCCTGGGACTTATTCTTTGTAAGCCTAGTGCTTATTTTATCGGTCTCTTTTGCCAAACCGCTAAGTTACGGGGATGTAAACACACCAGCATCGGTTGTCAAGCGATGTTGGGGGGACAAACACAGACACACAAACATATACACACACACACATAGATATATTTATACATATATACGACAGGCTTCTTTCAGTTTCCGTCTACCAAATCTACTCACAAGGCTTCGGTCGGCCCGAGGCTATAGCAGAAGACACTTGCCCAAGGTGCCACACAGTGGGACTGAACCCGGAACCATGTGGTTCATAAGCAAGCTACTTACCACACAGCCACCCCAGCAAAGAAACTGGTTTCCAACTTCCAAATTTCACTCAGAAGGCAATAATAGTCTGTGCCTAAGTCTAAAGTAGAAGACACCTTGCCAAAGTGCCATGCAACATGATCAAACTTTGGTCTCTGTACTACACAGTTATATCATGTGTGTGTATGTGTGTGTGTGTGTGTTATCCTCATCGTCTTCACATCCACTTTTCCATGCTGGCATGGGTCGAGTGGAATTTGTTGAGGCAGGTTTTCTAAAGCTGGATGCTCTTCCTGTCACCAACCCTCACCTGTTTCCAAGTAAGTTAATATTTTCCCAGGGTCAGACATCTCCTTGCACAATATTGGAAATAAACGACATTCATTTTGCAATAACCACGTGACAAGCTTCTTTCAGTTTCCATCAACCAAATCCACTTTACACAGCTTTGGTCAGCCCAAGGCTAAAGTAGAAAACACTTAAGCAAGGAACTGCACTGTGGAATTGAACCCAAGACCACATGGTTGGGAAGCAGGCTTCTTAACCACACCCACCACCACCCCACCCAACCAGGCCAGCATATATACACAGCCACACCTGCACCTACATACAACCACACCTGCACACACTGATTAAATATTCAAAACATAACGATTACCCACCTTCCATATAAGCTTGTATAGTTCTTTCAACACAGTTGTCATAATACTGAAGCACTAAAATAATTTCATTAGCATTTTTCCCTGGGACGATTTCTTTCACAGCCTGAACCTGGCAAAAAAAAACAGAAAATAAATAGAATTAACGACATAAAATCCAAGACAATTCAAAAACAGCTTATATATTCAAATCTTAAACGCTTAGATCTGCAAAGTAACAATGGCATTCACCGCTTGTCTTTGCAGTAAATCAGGTTTTCAATGTGCTAATCGTTCAACTTCATCTTCACTGCTTTCAATAGTTATTACATAATAAATATTAAATCTATAAACTTTGCTTTTTTCCTTTGTGAGTAGTGGTGGTGGTGGTGGTGGTGGTAGTAGTAGTAGTAGTAGTAGTAGTAGTAGTTTTTGGGGGGGGAGCACTCCATCGGTTACGACGACGAGGGTTCCGGTTGATCTGATCAATGGAACAGTCTGCTCGTGAAATTAGCGTGTAAGTGTCTGAGCACTCCACAGACACGTGTACCCTTAATGTAGTTCTCGGGAACATTCAGCGTGACACAGAGAGTGACAAGGCCGGCCCTTTGAAATACAGGTACAACAGAAACAGGAAGTAAGAGTGAGAGAAAGTTGTGGTGAAAGAGTACAGCAGGGATCACCACCATCCCCTGCCGGAGCCTCATGGAGCTTTAGGTGTTTTCGCTCAATAAACACTCACAACGCCCGGTCTGGGAATCGAAACCGCGATCCTATGACCGCGAGTCCACTGCCCTAACCACTGGGCCATTGTGCCTCCAGTAGTAGTAGTATGGGGAGCATGTACAGTAACAACTTTGCACCACTCAGGCGACACCCCTCCAACCTATGGGCATGTTTGGGGGAGTCCTTGCTGTGCGGGGACCGGCATGTTAAAGAAAAGGCCTTATGTTTCCACTGCGTGTCATAAAACGCAACTAAAAAAAAGAGGTTGAGATCAGACTTGTATTCTGAGTAGGCTCATCAAACCATTATGATCTCAAGAATAAATTCATGGCCACCACATCAGACAGTGGTTGGTGAAGAGAACATGCTGAGGTTTTCATCCTGCAATGGACAGAACATGGGCATAGGAGTGGCTGTGTGGTAAGTTGCTTGCTTACGAGTCACATGCTTCTGGGTTCAGTCCCACTGCGTGGCACCTTGGGCAAGTGTCTTCTACTATAGCCTCGGGTCGACCAAAGCCTTGTGAGTGGATTTGGTAGACGGAAACTGAAAGAAGCTCGTCGTATATATGGATATATATATGTATGTGTGTATATGTTTGCATGTCTGTGTTTGTCCCCCCAACATCGCTTGACAACCGATGCTGGTGTGTTTACGACCCCGTAACTTAGCGGTTCGGGAAAAGAGACCGATAGAATAAGTACTAGGCTTACAAAGAATAAGTCCTGGGTCGATTTGCTTGACTAAAGGCGGTGCTCCAGCATGGCCGCAGTCAAATGACTGAAACAAGTAAAAGAGTAAAGAGTAAGAGTAATCCAATCCAATACTAAACAAAAAGTCTTGTTCTTGTTGTTGTCTCTGCCCACCCATTGCTTTGGTTTTAAATTTGTGTTGCATAATATAATTTGTACCTACACACACACACACACACACGTACACCCACACACACGTACACCCGCACACACGTACACCCACACAGATAACGTGTTGGAGCAGCTGTAGACTATTGAACTGAATAAAGTAAAGATTTCATGCAGACCTACAATGGGATCAGATGCAATGTTGAAGCTGACTGACAGGATTTGAACTTGGTCATTAATCATTAAAATTACTGCTCAGTGAGTTACCATCTGTGCCACCCTAACAATACTGGAAATGAAGGACACCAGTTGCATTACAGTGGCACTCGCTTACAACAGTCACATGATATCAAGACAAGGAGACAAGGCGGTGAGCTGGCAGAAACGTTAGCACGCTGGGTGAAATGCTTAGTGATATTTCGTCGGTCGTTACGTTCTGAGTTCAAATTCCGCCAAGGTCAACTTTGCATTTCATCCTATCGGGGTCAATAAATAAAGTACCAGTTTTGTACTGGGGTCAATATAATCGACTCAATCCTTTCGTCTGTCCTTGTTTGTCCCCTCTATGTTTAGCCCCTTCTGGGCAGTAAAGAAATATATCAAGACAAGGAGACAGGCTTCTTTCAGTTTCTGTCAACCAAATACACCCACAAGGTTTTGGTCAGTCTGGGGTAATGGCAGAAGATACTTGCTCAAAGTGTCACACAGTGGGATTGAACCTAGAACCATGTGGTTGGGAAGCAAATTTCTTACCACACAGTCACACCTACGCCCGGCCACACCTGCACCCAGTGGTTGTCAACAAGCATCACCAACATATTAAGTGAAGTTGTTCATTTCTGGTCTTCCATGAAAAACATATCTGGTCATGGGAAATATTACCTTGTGTGGAAACATAAAAGTTGGCTTGCAGAAAGGGCACCCGGCCATAGAGAATTTGCCTGGAAGCATAGAAAAGGGGACAATAACCCTTTAGCATTTAAACTGGCCATATCCAGTCAAAATAATCTACCTGTTTTATCTTCAAGCTAGCCAGGTCTGGCCTCTCACTTTTTTTTTTTTTTGCACCCTTTTCAAGCCTAGCCAGGCTCATGGGCCTGGTTTCCCAGTTTCTATGGTGTGTGTTCCTCCCAGCTGGACAGGATGCCAGCCAATCGCAGCATTACTCAAGAAACAGGAAGAAAGAGTGAGAGAAAGTTGGGGCAAAAGAGTACTGTGGGGATCGCCACCACACCCTGCTGGAACCTCGTGAAGCTTTAGGTGTTTTCGCTCAATAAACACAGACAACGCCTGGTCTGGGAATCAAAACCGTGATCCTCTGACCACGAGTCCGCTGCCCTAACCACTGGGCCATTGCGCCTCCACCTGGCCTCTCACACCTACCCAAAAATATTACTCTAAAAATAAACAATCACATCATTGAAATCTCAAAGCTACAAGATAATGCATGATTAATTCGAAACATCATCATCATCATTATCATCGTTTAACGTCCGCTTTCCATGCTAGCATGGGTTGGACGGTTCGACTGGGGTCTGCGAAGCCAGGAGGCTGCTCCAGGCCCAGTCTGATCTGGCAGTGTTTCTATGTGAATAAATAAGCATTACATATTACATTTGACAGAGAAATCTGAAAGCTAAAGGGTTCAATGATGATGTTGATATTAACTACATATGAAGACAAATAAAAGCTGGGACAATCAAAGTTGGAGTGCATCTCACGGTAGGTCTGCTTGAATTAGGCTTGACTTGGAGTTTATCAACAACTACTCCACTTAATAAATCTTGTCAAAAAATTAACCTTTTCACGACAACAGCTGCTAGACTCAAATAATTATAGCCGTAACATACATACACCTATTCTAACAGTAAATTTTTATTGTCAATATGTTAGCATATTTAACAAGCATGCAATTACAGCAATCTTCTGTTACACCTATCTGTGGCCACAGTCTTCTACTACACATACACACACAATCAACAATAGCTACATTCTACCAAGATTCAAAATGCATATCCAAAACCTAGGCAAGATACCCAACTTCCACAAGTCCAGTAGGTTTACTCTGGGAATAGGTCACTGTGTAGCCTTATGAGGGCACATGGCTTACAGGTTAGGGTCTTGTACTCATAGCTGTGAGATCAAGGGTTCGATTCCCCAACCGGATGATGTATTGTGTTCTTGAGCAAAACACTTCATTTCACATTGCTCTGCTATCACTTTTCCTGCACTTGTTTCAGTCATTTTGACTGTGGTCATGCTGGGGCATTGCCTTGAAGCGTTTTAGCTGAAGAAATTGACCACAGGGCTTCCTTTTTTTTTTTTTAAAGCCTAGTACTTATTCTATCAGGCTCTTTTGCCAAACTGCTATGTTATGGGGACATAAACACACTAACACCGGTTATCAAGTGGTGGTGACTGGGGGAAACAAGTACTCACACACACACACACACACAACACACACATACAACACACACACACACACACACACACACAAAGTGTCACTTGTCAGTTTGATGGAGGATGTGAGCCAATGTACAACACATACATTTGATCCCCATAAAAGAAGTCATCTGTGCAGATTGTTCAGCAAGAAATAACACAGCTGTCTTACTCAAACTCAAGAGTCTACCATTATAGCCTCAGGACAGCCAAATAAAACAGTCCAACAATCAAAGGCATTCCAGCCATGACCAACCCACATCTTTGTATATCAAAGATCCCAACAAGACTTGGCTATTTCCAGTAGGAGTAGGTTGACCAATCACACAGAGGCTCCTTCATTGGTTTATCCAGTTGACTACCAGTAGGTTTATTCCCTCTTCCCAGCCACATGGTTTTAGGTTCAGGCCTACTGTGTGGCACCTTGGGTAAGTGGCATCTGCTATAGCCTCGGGCCAACCAAAACCTTGTGATTGAATTTGGTAGGCGGAAGTTCCTGTCATGTGTAAGTGCTTGTGCCCCCTAAGAGACAGGAGGGAAGAGTGGCCAGGGCCACACAACAGGGTGTTGCAGCTGCTCTTCATAACATTTATGAAGCGATGTCTTTTCTTTTAGTATGTTTCAGTCATTGAACTATGGCCATGTTGGAGCACCAACTTGAAGGGGTTTCAGTTGACCAAAGATAACCCAGTACTTACTTTCTAAGCCAGGTACTTCTTCTGTCAGCCTCTGTAGCTGAACTGCAATGGGGATGTAAACAAACCAACAATGGTTGTCAAATTGTGATGGGAGAGGGGGCAAACACACACACATGCATACATACATATGCAAGCTGGAAGAATTGTTAGCATGCCGAGTGAAATGCTTAGCAGTATTACATATGTCCTTACATTCTAAGTTCAAATTCTGCTGAGGTCAACTTTGCCTTTCATCCTTTCAGGGTTGATAAAATAAGTACCAGTTGAGCACTGGAATTGATGTAATTGATTTAACTACTCCTGGGTAAGAGTATAAAAACTGCACCCCTCTGCCAAGCCATATCAAGCCAGTATGGCAGAGTAGGCTCATCAAACCAGTATGGTCTCTAGTTCAAATTCATAACCTTTACATCAGACTGCAGTTGGCAGAGAGAACATGCTGAGGCCTTTTTCCAACAGTGAACTGAACATAAGTAATCCAATCCAATCCAGAGCCTCACAAAGGTAATGACAAATGACTGAGACCTTGGCATTATGTTGTGCTTGAGAAGAAGACCCATCAAGCCAAGTAAAACCACAGCCATGGCAGATACTGGTGTCATGCAAATGGCACTTGTGTCAGTGGCACGTAAAAGAACCCATAACACTCTCGGAGTGGTTGGCATTAGGAAGGGTATCCAGCCATAGAAAACATGTCAAATCAGACTGGAGTCTGGTGCGGCCTTCCAGCTTTCCAGCCCTGGTCAAACCATCCAACCCATATATATAACAAGCTTCTACAGTTTCCGTCTATCAAATTCACTCATTGGCCAGCCCAGAGCTATAGTAGAAGACATTTGCCCAAGATGCTGTGCAGTGGGATTGAACCTACTCAAAAACCACATTATAACAAAGCAAGCTTCTTAAGCATACAGCCATGCTAGCACCTCCAAAACACCCCAAACCACCATGGTTGCTGAGTAGCCATGGCCAGTCCTATTAGACCGAGTGCCATCTGCAGATCCAGCATCAAACATACAATGTCCCCTTCCACCCACTTAGTCAAGAACCCATTCTGTGGAATCCCAAGTGCAGTGATTTGCCATAGGACTGCAGTGCAGCATGTTGCTTTTTTGTTTCCATTGCTTATAAATTAAAATGGTGACCACTGCAGGGGAGATGAAAAAGCAGCGGTGGACTTGGCCGAAGTACAACAGCTGTTCCTCAGATGTACATATTAATTGCTAGTATACATTACTGCTTAATATTTCACACAAAGGAGATTATTATTGGCGTTGCTATCTTCATGTCTGTGTTTGTCTGAACTGGGTAGGAGGGATAATACTCCTGGGGATGTTGTGGATGTGTGCGGGGGCTATTCATCACATGGTGGATTGGTGGAGACAGTGTGGATTGGTGCATGCTGTAGCAACAAACCGTCTCCTTGAATGGTCGGCTGCTCTTATCATTTCCAATATTTCATCTCCAGGCCATGGGGTGTGGTTCGTATGCAACTTGTGGTGATGCTGGTTTAGTTGTAGCCTTTGTATTACTTGGGGGGATAGAATCAGGGCCCAAGAAGCATATGGTCTTTACACTGTGTCTTTATCTTTTACTTGTTTCAGTTATTTTGACTGTGGCCATGCTGGGGCACTGCCTTGAAGGGTTTTAGTTGAACAAATCAACACCAGAACTTTCTTTTGGGCTCTTTTGCCAAACCGCTAAATTATAGGGGTGTAAACACACCAACTTTGGTTGCCAAGCAGTGGTGGAGGACATTCAAAGACACAAAAATACACCCACACATACACATATATATAGCCATCTATGTATCATAATGTATACACACTATTGTTAGGCTTCAAATGAGTATACCAGATATATCATCATCATTTAACATCCACCTTCCATGCTGGCATGGGTTCGATGTTCTGACAAGAGCTGGCCAGGCAGGAGCTTGCACCAGACTCCTGTGTCTGTTTTTGCATGGTTTTTACAGCTGGATGACCTTCCTAACACCAACCACCCAGCAGAGTGGACATATATATATATATATATATATATGTAAATATAGATCCAAAGTAAGCTTCAAGTGGTCTGTAGAAGGTATTAAAAAAAACTCTCAGTAGGTTGAAAAAAGATATTTCATAGTTCATGGCTAGCAACTGGAATTGCTCTGTATCCAAATAGAAATCCAAATTTAGGAAAGGGAGTAGATAGAATTGAGGTTGCATATGTTTCCTAACTAGAAGTGGTAATTATTCACTAAGCAGTACTCCTTTAGCTACTACATATATATATATATATATATATATATATATATGCTTGAGGAAACTTATTGAGTCAACAACAACATCAAAATCAAATCAAACCACAATCAAATGGAAATTGTAGTTGTAGCTGATGCCAGCACCACCTGACTGGTTTCCCATGCCAGTGGCATGTAAAAAGCACCATCTGAAAATGGTTGATGCCAGCCTCCTTGCCCCGACTGGCTCCTGTGCTGGTGGCACGTAAAAAGCACCTTCCGAAAATGGTCAATGCCAGAGTCCCTTGACTGGCTCCTGTGCCAGTGGCACATAAAAAGCACCCACTACACTCTCAGAGTGGTTGGTATTAGGAAAGGCATCCAGCTGTAGAAACACTGCCAGATCAGATTGGAGCCTAGTGCAGCCTCCTGGCTTCCCAGAACCCAGTCGGACTGTCCAACCCATGTCAGCATGGAAAGCAGACGTTAAACGATGATGATGATATATATACATGCACAAAAAGATGTATGCTATTAAACAAGGAGCAAGTAACAAAGTTGACTGAGACCAAATGGGCTGAAGTTGTTATCTTTCAGTCTTAAGCTAATCTCCACGGACGAGAAGTTTGAAATTTAAAGCAAAAGTACTAACCACAGTCATGCCTGAGTATGGGTATATGTATGTGTGTGTATGCATGTATGCATATATGCATATATGTATATGTATCTATGTGTGGGTGTGTATGTATTTGTGTATATGTGTATATGTATGTATGTGTGTAAGTATGTATGCATGTATGTGTATGCATATGTATATATACATCAGGCGTGCACCATCAGTAATTACTCAGGGCAGGCAGCTGGTGACCTTTGTGTAGTAAAACACACAAAAAAATAAGCAAAACACAGGTGCACAACTAAGTTGAAGGCAGATTTACTCTGCCTTTATAGAACATAAGGAAAATGGTGTTGTAGAAGTGTACGCAGCATGTGTACCACAGCAGTGCTACGTGTAGCTTAAATACTGAGATTGAAAGGCAGGGATGAACTATGCCTACCTAATCGACAAATAAAATAAAATATTTTGTATTTTATGCATAGTAATCAGAGTAACCTTCATAATTTTATTGAATTAGGTGCATATTTTGCCATGAGAGCAAAATGTTGCTATACACCTAGTTTATTGAAGGTAGGTACTGCCTACCTTGCCTACAAACACACATACTCTTTACTCTCTTTTACTCTTTTACTTGTTTCAGTCATTTGACTGTGGCCATGCTGGAGCACCGCCTTTAGTCGAGCAAATCGACCCCGGGACTTACTCTTTGTAAGCCCAGTACTTATTCTATCAGTCTCTTTTGCCGAACCGCTAAGTGACGGGGACGTAAACACACCAGCATCAGTTGTCAAGCAATGCTAGACAGACACACAAACACACACACATACATATATGTATACATATATACGACAGGCTTCTTTCAGTTTCCATCTACCATATATATATATACATATATATATATATATATACACACACAACAGGCTTCTTTCAGTGTCTGTCTAGGAAATCCACTCACAAGGCTTTGTTCAGTCTGAGGTTATAGTAGAAAACA
The DNA here is from genome assembly GCF_006345805.1 of Octopus sinensis. NCBI lineage: Eukaryota > Metazoa > Mollusca > Cephalopoda > Octopoda > Octopodidae > Octopus > Octopus sinensis. The sequence continues at coordinate 24,113,515 of NC_043017.1, forward strand.
CTTGCTCAAGGTGCCACATAGTGGAATTGAACCCAGAACTGTGTGGTTGGGAAGAAAGCTTCTTACCACACAGCCACACCTGTGCCTATATGCAAACTTATAATATGTGTTTGGAAGCTGATGGTTTCAAAGCAGTTGCAAGCCTGATTGCGTGTGTGTGTGTGTGTGTGTGCATGCGTGCGTGCATGTGTACGTGTGTGTGTTCTCTTTCTCTTTTTAGTTTTAGAGTAAATTTTGACTGGTCACCTACAGGGTAGCAAGGTTGTTTATCACCTATGTATATATGTATGTGTGTGTGTGTGTGTATGTATGTGTGTGTGTGTATGTATGTATGTATGTATTTATGTATGCATGTATGTATGTATTTATGTGTATGTATGTATGTATGTGTATGTATGTATGTATGCATGTATGTATGTATTTATGTGTATTTGTGTATGTATGTATGCATGTATGTATGTATTTATGTATGTATGCATGTATGTATTTATGTATGTATGTATGTATGTGTGTATGCATGTATTTATGTGTATGTATGTATGCATGCATGTATGTATGTATGCATGCATGCATGTATGTATTTATGTATGTATGAATGAATGAATGCATGAGTGAATGAATGAATGAATGGATTGAGGGACGGATGGATGAATGAATGGCAATAGATACAAATAGATAGCGTAAGCTGGCCTGCCACTACTGAGAGTAGCAGCTGCATGGCGAGGTTGAGAAAGCTTTCCATTGTCAATTTGATTGCAAATCAACTCAAAAAGTTGCGGAAGAGAGAACAAAATCACCGTTGCTTCATTCCGCAAGCTGATATGAAGTTCCAGGTGGTTCTTGAAGAATCTAGTGAGTTGGAGGATGATGTACTTTCGACTTTGTTACCAAATCAAAACAGTCAACAAATATCAACATTTTTTAATAAATCAAACAAACAATGTTTAAGAAAATTATTAAAATCTGTCAACAGATCTCTGAAATAGTATCACTGAACAGAATACTGATATACATGTATGTGTGTGTGTGTGTGTGAGAGAGTGTAATATGCATGTATATACATGTGTGCTTGTGTGTGTGTATATATATATATATATATGTACATATATATATATTTATGTGTATATATATGTACATAAATATATATTTATGTATATCATCATCATCATCGTTTAGCGTCTGTTTTCCATGCTAGCATGGGTTGGACGGTTCTACTGGGGTCTGTGAAGCCAGAAGGCTTCATATACATACATATATGTACATATATATATATGTATGTATATGTACATATATATATATATATATATATATATATATTATATATATATATATATATATATGTATGTATATTGTACATATATATATATGTATATATATATATATATATATATATATATATTATATATATATATAATATATATTATATATATATATGTATGTACATGTACATATATATATATATATATATATTATATGTATGTATATGTACATATATATATATATATATATATATGTATGTATATGTACATATATATATAATATATATATATATATATATAATATATATATGTATGTACATGTACATATATATCTATATATATATATATATATATATATATATGTATGTATATGTACATATATATATATATATATATATATATGTATGTATGTGTACATATATATATATATATATATATATATATATATATATATATATATAATATACATATAGTAAGGCGGCAAGCTGGCAGACACGTTAGCGCGCCAGGCGGAATGCTTAGTGGTATTTCGTCTGTCGTTACGTTCTGAGTTCAAATTTCGCCGAGGTCGACTTTGCCTTTCATCCTTTCGGGGTCGATAAATAAAAGTACCCGTTTCGCACTGGGGCCGATGTAATCGACTTAATCCCTTTGTCTGTCCTTGTTTGTCCTCTCTATGTTTAGCCCCTTGTGGGCAATAAAGAAATATATATATATATATATATATATATATATATATATATATATGTAAGTATATGTACATATATATGTATGTATATGTACTATATATATATATATATATATATATATATATATATGTATGAATGTATATATGTATATGTATATGTGTGTGTGTATGTATGTATGTATATATACATACACACACACCCATACCAACAGAGAATGTGTATATATATAAAACTTACCTTTTGTTTAACATTGTCTTGTCCAACCTGAGTCATGACTGATTTTGTTCGGCTATCAAAAACAATAGCACCAGTAGTATCTGGAAGACCAAAAAAAAAAACGAAATATAAATATTAATGTAAAACAAAACAAAAAAAAACATAAATAAGCATATATATATATATAAAATGTAATACAAAATAAAAGTGATTATAAAAAGAAAAATAAATAAGAAAAAAGTTTAAAAATTACATTCTTGCACAGCTGAAGGACAAGGTCATCCTACACAGCATTACTTGGCCATGTCATGTTCACATGTTCTTAAGAAGCAACAGCTGCTGCCTGGACAATATGAACTTCCACCACCCTCAACCTCCACCCCCCCCAATACACCCCTATCACCACCCTCACCCACGGTATCGATCTCTTTCATTGTGGCTAATCGAATGGTCAAGAACATTCAAGAAATGAAAGTTTGCCTTACATATTTGTCTGAATTTGCAGTCGTGACTTCTGTCACAGTGATGGTAGCAATGTGGTGGTGGTCGTGGTGGTTTTATGTGGAACTTAACTCACGTACATGACAAAAGAAAAATTAGACCTATGATTATCTGACTAAAAGCTCTGTAAAGAACAGAGAGAAATTACCGTGTTTGACAGCATACAAGATGCACATTCCCCCACCAAAATGTCTCAAAGAAAACAAAAGCCCCCCCAACTCAGGACCCTATGTGTGAAGTTGCTTTAAATATTAGATGCATTACTGCACGAAAAACTCCTTTCCTATTTATCCATCCATCCATTTTCTCCACCCACAATTGCTTGTAGGGTCATGGAAGTGGAGTCCTCACAAACCTCATAGGGTCCTATCAGACGCCACTGTCATTATATTTTCCAGCTGGATTCCCAAGCATGACCCACTGAGACTATGGCTTATTATCCAACTATCTCCTTCTTGGTCTACTAACCAGGCCTCCAACTGGTTGGCTTGGCTTGAAGTATTTATCTTTGTGATCTTTTCCTGCACCATTCTAATCACATTCATTGTACCGGAGCTGTGACCTGGAGAAGTAAGCGGCTCAAGCTGACGAAACTCCCTCATCTCCAAGCAATGCACTCTGTCGAGTAAGGTTACTCCAGAGACCCTCTGCAGGAACCCGATTTTGACCCCCTTGTATTTGCAAATTTCTGAATATGCACTACTGAAGTTTGGGTGAGTCTAATATGCCTGTGTGTCTTTTTATGTTATCAAATGTGATGATAAAAAAGCAAAAATTAGAGGAAGTGGGTGAGGGTCCTAAAGAAATGAGAGAGAGAGAGAGAGAGAGAGAGGGGCAGATAGATAGAAACCCAGGCCGGTAGGCAGACAGACGGACGGACAGACAGATGGATATGGGTAGAGAAACTAACCACAGTATAAACCATTTCTATACCAACCTGCCCGAGAGTACCCCTTCCAGTTTTGAAGGGACCCATATAAAAACTTCCACTATATATATATATATATATATATATATATACATACATATACATACAACCATGTGTGAATCTGTGCATGAACATACATACATATATACACACATATTATATACATAGATATACATACACACGTGTCTATATGTATGTGTATACATACACATACATATACACACGTATTTATATGTATGTGTATAAACACATGTATATACATACATATATACACATGCAAAGGTACATGCATATGTACACACCACATTTACTACAGTTCTCCAAGTTACACAATGGCTAGTTTAAGACTGGCTGTTCCATAGGAACTAGTATATGCTGATAACCTAGTCCTTACAGCAGAATCTGTGAAAAAAAACTTACAAAAGAAAATTCTAAATGCAAAAGTGAAAGGCCCCAGAATAAACTGCAGAAAAACAAAAGTTTTAGTAAACGGAATAAAAAAGCATTTGGCTGACACCACAGAAATGGTCAGATTCAATATGCATAAAAGGAAGTAATAAGAAACATCATATAGTGTACAAGGTGTGAACTATGGGATGTACAGGACTCACAGTGAATAAAGACTTAATATGTGGCAAATGAACAGGGATAATTAACAGTTGGTGTAGTTGTAAAATGAATTACTTTCAAAGTTTGGAAGGTTCTATACAAATAGTTGATAGTCTCAGTTACTTGGGCAACTGAGATAACAGTTTGAGAGTTCTGAAATAGGGTACTGCAAAAGTACAGACAAAGTGGGGGAAAAATTGAGTGAGTTACTACTTCTGTCAGTATCAAAGGGATTCTCTATTTTAAGCAAAAGAATAAGTTGTATGTAACTTGTGAGCAAAGTGCATGGCAATGAGACACGGGCACTGACTGCAGAGGATGTGTAAATGTTAGAGAGTAACGAAGCAAGCATGCCCTGTTGGATGTGTAATGTTAACCCCTTACCCGGCAGAAACGAATATATGCGTTTTGACCGAAATCGTTTTTTTCTATCTCTGGCGAGTTAACTCGTCAAAAGATAGACTCGCCAAAATCGACAGCAAACGAGTTCCTTCGTCTATTATAAACTCTTTTTTGACATATACGAGTATATTCGCTCACTTTATACGTCTGGCAGTGACAATGAGTCCTTTTGATTTTTTTTCTTTGTATATAGATGAAAGAGTTATAGAGCATGTATTGACTGAAACTAATAAAAAATATGTCTGAAAAAATACATTTATTTTCAAAATAATTGTTGGGTAAGTGGTTAATATGCCTAGACAACGATTTGGTAGAGATGAGCCAACAGAGAAATGAGTTCAGTTGTATAAGAATAAACAGTGCGTTGGTGCAGAGATGTATTCATCTTTTCGAAGCTGATGCTTCACTCTTTTTTATTCCGTTACTCCAAGTTATCCATTCCTCAAATTATCTTTATACATTTTAAATTAAATTAAATTAAATTAAATTAAAACGTTAATTTACCTGACAGTTGTCAAAACGTACGTTTCAAGACAGTTAATGTAAGAGAGATAACTCTGCTGCTAATCTATAATCACCAAGTGAAGGGAGATAACTTGATGATATAAAGTTTAAGTGGAAATGGGAGAGTAAACTGTTTGAGGTGAAGTAATTTGTATTGAACTTGTTCGAAAGACCAACACCGAAGATGTCATCACACGAAACTGAAAGTAACGAAAGGTTTTTAGATATTGCAGACTTGTTAGACTTGTGTCTCAGCACAGAATGGGAATATTAAAACCATTAACTCCAACAACAACGATGAACGCTGACGCTAATACGTTGGCGTGGCTGTGTGATAAGACATTTGCTTCCCAACTACTGGGTCTCGGGTTCTGTCCCACTGCGTGGCACCTTGAGCAAGTGTCTTCTACTATAGCCCCAGACTGATCAAAACCTTGTGGGTGGATTTACTTGGTAGAAACTGAAAGAAATCCATCACGTGTGTGTGTGTGTGTGTGTGTCTTTCTGTTGCGTTTATCAGTCACCACTGCTTGACAACCGGTGCTAGGTTTGTTACGTCCACGTAACATCAGCGGTTCGGCAATAAAAACCAACTGAATAGGTGTCAGGATTACAAACAAACAAAAAAAACTACCAGGGTCGATTTGTTTGCCTAAACCTTTCAAAGAAGTGCTCCAACATGGCCACAATCCAATGACAGAAACCAATAAAAGATAAACGATATAATTCCTTCCTGGTTACAGAATAAACCGCGACCCTCTGGGTTAACTAACTGATAGCAACTTATAAAAGGCTCTTACCTTAATGCTTGACAAAGAGACAATAATAAATAAAGGTGCAGCTGCTGCTATAGGAAACAGTATCAAGCTACTACGTGCACACGAACGGTATTTGTGCAGCAACAGATATCAAACAAATAAACACTTGATACGGGGAACATCCTCAAAAATGACAACAAAAAAATTGTGTACCAAAGCAGGCAGAAGGGTAACCGTAACTCCTTAAATAATGAAGGGTGCAAGGAGAAAAAAGTGAAGGGTGGAGGTGGTGGTTGTGGTGGTGGTGGTGGTGGTGGTGGTTTGTAATGTTTGCTAGCAGCTATGTGCTTATGAAGACGGATATGTTAGTAATATATCATTTACATTTTGAATAGTTATATGCAGTGGTTCTTCCAAGTCCTGATAAACAGCTGTAGACTCACTCACAGAGACTGATGTAGTTAGTGAATCAACACAATGCTTAACACACAAACTAGAAGCTCTGATTGGAAATCATTCGATTCAGAACAACTAAAATAAATAAATGTCAATAAAATGAAATAAAAATATTGATAGAAGAGATTAAACAAATAGCAATTGATTGTGAAATCAAGACAGAGTTTGACCTAAGAAAACTATGAGTAAAGCTCAAAGTGCTAAACTACAGAAAAAACAAAATTAACAGGAAATTATTTAAGAACATGATAAGGCAAAAGTATTTAATTTAAGCTGTAAATGACAGCTGATAACAACTGAAACAATGTCAGGGCAGTCTAAGGTTCTGTTACATTGTGATATAATAAAGCTTTTTTAAGTCATGAAGTTTAAAAAAAAAAATTCATTTACTCAATTGCATTTGAAATTAAATAGACCAATCTCACAAAGGGTTTCATAATCATATCATTATCATGTCATCATCATCAGTGATGTTGTTAGGGTTAGACGGAATACTTTGAGGTGGATATTTCTACAGTGGGATGCCCTTCCTGTTGCCAACCCTCACCTGTTTCCAACCAAGGTAATATTTCCTCAATGCCAGACGTGTTTTCCACAGAAGATTGGAAACGATGGACACCACTCCCATGATGGTTGACACTCGTTTTAGAACTAATGCATAAAGTCAATGGTAGGAGACAGAAATACTTCTGCGTGCATGCACACAAACACACACAAACACATGCAAACACACACAAGCACATACATATACAGGCATACATACACACACCTACATCCATACACACACCTACATCCATACACACACACACACAAATACATACACACATACATACATACATACATACATACATACATACATACATACATACATACAATGGGCTTCTTTCAGTTTTCATCAACCAAATCCACTCACAAGGCTTTGATTGGTACAGTGCTAGAGTAGATGTCACTTGCCCAAGGTGCCACACAGTGAGACTGTACTTGAAACCAAGTGTCAGAAAGCAAACTTCTTACCACACAGCCATACCTGCACCCAAACGCAAGACATAACTGGAGAGCTGTCATACACAGTCACCAGTAGTTACTCAGGCAGTGGGACAACGATCGCTGATTTGCAATTCTTAGAGACAAAAGAGTTTGTGGGAGAGACAAGCTAAAGGTTTTATGCTATGGATTGTTACAGGTGATCAGCACATGCCTCAACAATGAAGCTACCAGCCAACAAGGACCTCAATGGGGTTATGTTACACACTAGAAATAGCAAATAAAATCTCCCTCCTATCACACCCTACTGTCTTAGCATTCACATGACTCAGGCAAGACTCAGCTGGCTTTCTGCTCTCACAAATTGTTTATTTTATTTTGCTTTTATTTTGTTTCCATGCAGGGCCATTTCAGCACATTGTAACTCCCCAAAAGCTCTCATCCCTTTCCACTCGTTTCATGACATTCAACTACCAAATGGCTATATGCATTTACTGAAAAACTAAAAAAAAAAAAAAATGGTCGCAGTTGGAACGCCTGTGACCGCATATGTGCTACATTGAAGCCAGCTTGGGGCTATAAAAAAGCAACCACAACAAAAACAACAGTCTAACCAGGTATAACAGCGTAACATCTGCAGCCTTACTTGAATGTGCCCGCGATAATTGCCCAACAGATGACCCTGTTTACTGAACAGACAAGTTAAACTACACAAGAATAATATAGTGCAGTGGCTCCCAATCTGTGGTCCGCAACGGTACTACTAGGGGTCCGTGAACATGTTAAGCTGACAGACTCTTCAATATCCTGGGGTCCAAGGCAAAAACTCATTTAAGTAAAAGAGGTCCTTGGCAGTGAAAAGGTTGGAAACCACTCATACAGTATTTACATTTGATGGATATTTGTCCTCATCTTGTTTGTTGTTAACACAACGTTGTGTTAACAACAAAGAAGATGAGGACAAATGTCCATCAAATGTAAATAAAGTACATAATTTATCATACCTTAAATATAGAACTGTATCTATTCATACAGTCTTTTCTACTCTAGGCACAAGGCCCAAAATTTTTGGAGTGTAGTGGGGGTAGCAGTTGATTAGATCGACCCTGTACGCAACAGGTACTTAATTTATCAACCCCGAAAGGATGAATGGCAAAGTCGATCTCGGCGGAATTTGAACTCAGAACATAAAGACAGACGAAATGCCTATTTCTTTACTACCCACAGGGAGCTAAACACAGAGAGGATAAACAAGGACAGACAAACGGATTAAGTCGATTATATCGACCCCAGTGCATAACTGGTACTTATTTAACCGACCCCGAAAGGATGAAAGGCAAAATCGACCTCGGCGGAATTTGAACTCAGAACGTAGCGGCAGACAAAATACCTATTTCTTTACTACCAACAAGGGGCTAAACACAGAGGGGACAAACAAGGACAGACAAACGGATTAAGTCGATTATATCGACCCCAGTGCGTAACTGGTACTTATTTAATCGACCCCGAAAGCATGAAAGGCAAAGTTGACCTCGGCGGAATTTGAGCTCAGAACGTAGCGGCAGACGAAATACCGCTAAGCCTGTCGCCCGGCGTGCTAACGTTTCTGCCAGTTCACCGCCTTGAACCACTGATAAACTGTCAGGACAATAAAAACGGTTTATATTACAAGGGAGATTATTCAATGTTCCACCAGTGTTAGTCGCAAAAAAATAATAATAAATGGGAGTTATCTCCCTTACATTCATACACTTTTGTATTTGTTTTTTTTTCCTTCGAATAACTGAATTTTAAATTAGCAAGAAACCTGTTCATTTTGAAATTTTAAAAAAAATCGAGTTTCTCAGCCAAACAAACACTGTCGTACATTTTTTATCGACCCCCCCCCTACCAATAAGAAAATGAAGGATAAAGTCAACGTCGACAGAATCTGAACTGAGAACACTAAATCCGAAGAAACACCATTAAGCATTTTGTCTGATGTTCTAGCAATTCTGCAAGCTCCACCGGCTTTAAATTAGGAAGAATACGAAAAGGCATTTCAATAATTCATAGCAAACATGTATGAAACTAAGAAATGTAATGAACTTAGTTTTCTTCTTCGTGTTTTAATTAATTTGTACTTCCCTCTATGTGTATTATTGCCCTTATGTCTATGCAAAGGCGCATGGCTTAGTGGTTAAAGCATTCGGCTTACAATCGTAAGGTCGTGAGATCGATAGCCAGCGGCGCGTTAGTCTTCCACGTTGCTCCAGTCCAGTCAGCTGGCAAAAATGAGCAGTACCTGCATTTCAAAGGGCCAGCCTTGTCACATTCTGCGTTGCCAGCCTTGTCACATTCTGCGTTGCCAGCCTTGTCACATTCTGCGTTGCCCTGAATTTCCCTGAGAACTATGTTAAGGGTACACGTGTCTGTGGAGTGCTAAGCCACTTGCACGTTAATTTCATAGGCAGGCTGTTCTATTGATTAGATAAACTAGCACTCACCCTCGTCGTCGTAACCGACAGAGTGCCAGTTGTGTCTATCAGCAATTATTTTTCACTCTTTAGGGAAAGGGACTTTGTTCTTGTAATACTGTAACACAACAGATTGTTATAATAATAAGAAAGAGTCTTGCTCTTTTCTTGCTTGGCAGTAATTTATTAAGACTGACTTCAAAGCTTTAGTTCTTACTGAAGTTTGTCTTGTCTCTTATACAATAACTACTTAATTGGAACTGTCATGTGTTACAATATATTCCAGTCAGGTATGCTGAATGACATGCAAAAAAATATGCTTTTCTTAATTGCTTCCAAGTTTTAATTGGGATACTTTTCTTATGATCACCATTCAACACCCACGTTTCATTGCATGTATGGGTCAGGCGGAATTTGATGGATGCAGATTTTCCACAGCTGTATGCCCCTAATGCTGTCAATCCTCCCCTGTTTCCAAGCAAGGTAAATATTTTCCTGTGGCTGGACAGGTTTGTCATGGAAGACAAAAAATAAACAACATCGTTTGTGTGATGATGATGATGATGATGCTCATTTACAAATGCCACATGTCCAGACAAGGACACACACACACACACGCACGCACACACGACAAACTTCTTTCAGTTTCTGTCTCCCACATCCTCTCACAAGACTTTGGTCAACCTGAGTCTACAGCAGGAGACACTTGCCCAAGGTGCCATGCAAATTGGACTTGAACCCATGACTGCATGATCAAGAAGCAAGCTTTTCAACCACAAAACCACTGCCTATGCCTACATGGCCATGCCTGCACCTAACCCACTAAATTAAAACACTCCCTATTTATGTAGTCTCCATTTCAGGATTCTTCTATACTCGCTAAAACATTCTTACTACATATTCTAACTTACCCCAATTCAAAGAACAAGTCTACAATACTTCTCTGCTTCTGTGTTCACACCTCATATCATTACTTTGACATTTTCACACTGACATCACCAAGTCACAACAGCAAAAGTTTTAAATGACATTTCTACCGTTACTTTCTCTCGCTCATCACTTCCACTAACACCAAAGCTGCTTCTGACATTGTCAATATTGCAACTCAAGCGAATATTCCTTTCCATCAAATCCACAAGTACAATGTGTGTTAGGCTTTATGCTCTAACCTCTCATCATCTGACATAAAGCCACTTCGATCAATACTGCGTCTGCCTTGTCTTCCAAGTCAGTCGGTGATCTCACTGCAGTTGGTGCCATATAAAAAGCACCCCAGCTCACTCTGAAATTGGTTAGCATCAGGAAAGACATCCAGTCATAGAAATTATGCAAAAGCAAACAGCAGAGCTTGGTGTAATCCCTCCAGCTTGCCAGTCTCTGTCCCATACCAACATGGAACACAGATGTTAAATAATAATCATGATAATGATGATGACAATAACGGCTTCAACCATAGTTTTCATACATAGGTTAAATCAACAGAGATTACTGGAATGTTTTGCTATGTCAACACTGCCTTGTGAAGCAGATTACTTTTCATCTATGTCAATTTGGACATGCAGTGTATATCATGAAACTAATTCAGAGAACTATTTCTTTTGATAACAAAGTTACACTCTCTCTTCCTACTTATCTATCTATCTATCTATCCAGTATAAAGTTTTTTAAGAAGTGTTATGTTTTGATGAAACACACATAGTGACAGCTGTACATTTTTAGTGATTGAAGAATGAACAAGGTATGGTCTGTTATTTAGCCCAGGTCAGGTCAGCCCAAGACTGAGTAAAATAAAACTGAGATCAAACGATTTGGCAATTGTGCCTTATTAAACCCATCTGTCCAGAAACATTTATTTTATTAATAGATAATAACAGGGATTCGTGATATGAAGACCAACAAGTTGTATATATTGAATAGCAGAGAATAGGCTGGGAGACTGAAGTGTGTGTGAGAAAAGCTGCACAGTATTGCGAACTCATCCAACCCATACTAGAGAGAAATGGATGCAAAAATCCTGATGATTATGGAAAAAGAAGAAAACGATGACAATGGAAATATATTTCATCAACAGAAAGACGGAAAACAATGATGATGTTAACTAAGTACAACCAGATGGAGAGAAGAGTAAATTAATCAGTGAGGCCTTCACTGGATCTCTGCACAATGCAATGTTTATGTGTGTGTGTGTGTGTGTGTGTGTGTGTGTGTGAGAGAGAGAGAGAGAGCACTGAAGGAGATTGTGTACAATGTATGCTACTGCACACAATAGGTTTATTAACATCGCCGCTGTATTATTTACAAGATTAACACAATTGGCAAAGATGAAAAGCTGGGCAAGGGGGGGAGGGCACGGGTTTAAAAGCAAAGCTACATACAAAATTACTTTAGGTTTTACAATTGTGTAACAAACAATCCTCAACAATTAACTGTCTATCAACTCAACAATAACAATCATCATCATCATCATCATCATTGTCATCATGATGAGTGTTTCTCTATGCAAGCACAGGTATTGGAGAGGGGGGAGGTTGGAGGCTTATGATACAGCATCTCTCCATACAATTTCATTCTTTGTCAATTCCTTATTGATCTCCCAATATCATTACATTTGACCCCACTGCTGCTGTTAAATTCCTTGCATGGAGGGTGAATAGCTCAAGGAGCTGATTTAATACTGAACCAAGCATTGATGAGCTGAAACCACTCTTGCCTATATTTCATCAATTCTTTATCAGTGCCATGTAAAATGCACTCATGCCAGGACTGTGTAAATGCACCATGCCGGCAGAAGGTAAAATGCACCCAGCACACTTTGTAATGTGGTCGACGTTAGGAAACGCATCCAACTGTTGAAATCATGTCAAAACATACAACTGGAGTCTGAACAGCTCCCCAGCTGGCTAGCTCCTGTTAAGCCATCCAACCCATACCAGCATGTAAAATGGATGTTAAACGACGATGATGATGATGATGAAAGAATTCTGTCAGCTCATTTGAACCCAACCTACATGAGAAAAGCACTATTCCCATGATATGAAACTGCTTTAAAGATGTTCATACTATAAGAGAACAAAGGTAGAGGTATCAGGCTCAATAGTACATTACTGAGTCTGATAGCCCCACCCTAGTTCTATTAATTTTGAAAATAATATGGTAGTGATTTTAACAAACTTCCTGTTTTAAAATGATGTAAACTATAATCGTCCATCGAAATCCCATTTAAGTTTATGTTCCACACTATCTTAATAACTGTTTCAACTTTCAGCACAAGGTCAGCAATTTGGAGTACACTGACCCTGGTCCTTGACTGGTACGACATTTTAGTGACTCCAAAAGAATGAAAGACAAAGTTAACCTGGGCAAAATATGAACTCAGAATGTAAAGACCTGAAACAAACACTGCTTAGCATTTCGTGTGATTTGCTAACAATTCCGTCAGCTCAACAAAATGATTTTACTAAGCAACTACATTGTGGAAGAGCCATTTAATAAACACACAGAATTACAAAATTCACTTTAAATTTGTTTCATGAGAGGTTCAAATCTTCACAGCACAACTGTGACCTGCTTATTGACAACAGAGTTGCGGAGGAATTGTGTTAGAGACTCAGGCTGCTGTTGAACAATGAAAATTCCAATACTTCATGAAACAGATTTAACCCTTCATCATTCAAACAGGCCATATTTAGCCTTGGGCTGGATACAGCCTGTTTAAATTCTACCTGTTTTATGTTCAAACCAGCTAGATCTGGCCTCTCACACCTATCCTACAATGTCATTCTAAAAATATACAATCACATCATTGAAATCTCAAAGCCACAAGATGAATGCATGATTAATTCAAAACAATGTGAATAAATAGGCATTACATTGGATAGAGAAATCTGAATGCTGAAGAACTGAAGTGAATTTTAAAGTTTTGTGTGTTATTAAATGGCTTTTCCATGATGGAGTTGCTTCAGTTTCAACCCATTGTCTCAGATCAAGTCACTTGCAAGACAAATACAATTCTGAAATTATTTTACTATTATATTCAAAATTATATTCAAAATTAATTGAAAAAAAAACACTGTGTATTTCAACAGAAATATGGTAGCAAAAGTATCAAACTAAAAGCTTCCTTCATAATTTTATGCAAGAACTTGTTGATTTTTGTTCTAAACACAAGCTGAACATTTCAGTTAATGTATTTTTGTGGAAATACACTGCTTTTTGTTTCAACAAATTTTGAAAATAACAAAAAGAACTTAGTAAAATAACTGTCATTATTAAGCTGGTGTGAAGGCACATAGCTCAGTGGTTAGAGCATAGAGCTTACAATCGTGGGGTTGTGAGTTTGATTCTTGGACCGGGCTGTGTGTTGTGTTCTTGAGCAAGACACTTTATTTTACATTGCTCCAGTTCACTCAGCTGTAGAAATGAGTTGCAACATCACTGGTGCCAAGCTGTATCGGCCTTTGCCTTTCCCTTGGATAACATCAGTGATGTAGAGAGGAGAGGCTGGTATGCATGGGCGACTGCTAGCCTTCCACAAACAATCTTGCCCTGACTTGTGTCTCGGAGGGTAACTTTCAAAGTGCAATCCCATGGTCATTCATGACCGAAGGGGGTCTTCTCCTATTAAGCTGGTGTTTGGAACATAAATTAACATGAAACTTTGATGGATGGTTTTCATTAAGATCCCTTTAAAATAGGAAGTTTATATCACAAACATGGATTTGATATTAGGCAGGTTAGTATGAAGAGTTAATGATGAAGTAAAGTATTTAACTAGATTTCTCAAAATTTTTTTCTTTTCAAAATAAACTGAAGCACATAAGCAGTGTCTTTCATTAGAAATATGATCAGGAAAAAGTTAAATGTCAGTAAACGAAGATCTGCCCTGATATACTTGCACTTCATGGCTGAGAGAAGCCCAACAGATAAGAGCAAATAGTAATATCATTCATATAAATGTCAAATTTTGCAGAGCCTAACCAAACATATCCTGCACACACATATATGTGTGTGTGTGTGTGTAATCATCATCATCAGCATCTCATCATTTAATGTTTGTCGTCCATGCTGGCATGGGTTGGACAGTTTGACAGAAGCTGGTAAGCCTGGGGACTGCGCCAAGCTCCACTGCCTGCTTTGGCATGGCTTTTACAGCTGGGTGCCCTTCCTAACACCAGCCGCTTTACCAAGTGGACTGAATACTTTTTATGCGGCGCCACTACCAGCACAACCACCACATAACTTGCAAGACAAAAACACCTTAACTGAAAGGGTGGGGGGGTGGAATTGAAGGAAGTAGCTTTGTGCCACGTGATGAGTGGTTAAACCCTGATAGATGGACAGAAGCAAGTATCTTGCTGTAGAGGGGATACATGGTTATCCTAGTTGGAGTGAAAGAAAGAACAGAGACAGAGAGAAACTAACTGAAAGGTGAAGACCATAATTCCAAGACTTCTGAAAATTCAAAAAATTTTTATTAATAAAATTTTTTCCTGTGCAATTGCAAACATCTCTCTCTCTCTCTCTCTCTCTCTCTCTCTCACACTTGCCCAAGGTGCCACACAGCGGGATTGAACACAAAACCATGTGGTTGGATAGCAAGCTTCTTACCACACAGCCACGCCTGCACCATAACGAACATTTTTTAAATATTTGAAAAGAAAAGATATTTTTTTAAAACATTGATGTAATTAGTGAGATCACTCATTTAATCTATATCATCACTAATTATAAAACAGCAAATAACTAATCATTGCATCAGAGGCCAAATAACAATTTTCTTCTCCTAAATCGGAGATAACATTCTTTTAACAATAATTGCATATTAAAAATGCTTTACAATTAGGATGTTGTTGTTTTGTTTAGCTCCAGGTCAGCCTGACCGAGCAGATCTAGGATCAAAGGCATTCCAACCATGACTATCCAATCTTTTTTCTTTTTTCTTTTTTCCTTTTTCTTTTTCAAGATTACATGCAAGCATGGCTGTGTGATAAGAAGTTTGATTCCTAATCACATGGTTCTAGGTTCAGTCCCACTGCATTCCCCTTTGTGCTTGTGTATTCTTCTACAACTTTGGCCAGACCAAAACCTTGTAACTAGATTTGGTAGGCGGAGACTAGAAGAAGCCCATTGTGTATGTATATATGTATGTAGATAGATAGATAGATAGATAGATAGATAGATAGATAGACAGACAGACAGACAGGTAGATAGATAGACAGATAGATAGATAGACAGACAGACAGGTAGACAGATAGACAGACAGGTAGATAGACAGATAGACAGACAGGTAGATAGATAGACAGATAGATAGATAGATAGATAGATAGATAGATAGATAGATAGATAGATAGATAGATAGATAGATAGATGATAGATAGATAGATAGATAGATAGATATAGATAGATAGAGATAGATAGATAGATAGATAGATAGATAGATAGATAGATAGATAGATAGATAGATAGATAGATAGATAGATAGATGATAGATAGATAGATGATAGATAGATAGATAGATAGACAGATAGACAGGTAGACAGACAGACAGACAGATAGACAGGTAGACAGATAGATAGAGAGATAGGTAGGTGGGCATGTAGGAAGATAAATATCAGTAGATTAGATAAAGACATATATATATATATAGATATGTGTGTGTGTGTATTGTTTAGTATAATTCAGGTGAATGTGTAAGAGTATTTGTGCATTGTACAGTTTTTCTCT
>NC_043017.1:24134999-24147499 GCF_006345805.1 Octopus sinensis
GTTTACACTAATCACCTAACAGCCTCATACAAAACTTTTGGCCTCGTGCCTTCAGATATGTCTATATGCTGTGAGTTCAAATCCTATCTAAGTCAACTGCCTTTCATTTTTTTCCAGGATCAATAAGTACCAGTTACTTACTGGGTTCGATATGACAGAATATGCCCTTCATCTGAAATATGACGTGGCCTTGTGCCTATGTTTAGACATCGCTGTCAGAACAGTGGTTGGTTTCAAATCTCACTGTTGTCTTTATGTTCTAACTTCAAATTCAGCCAAGGTCAACTATGCCTTTCATCCTTTTCAGGGTTAATAACATAAAGTACCAGTTGCACATGGGGGTTGAAGTAATTGACCAGGGCACTCACCCAAAATTTTAGGCCTTGCGCCTTTAGTAGAAAGAAAATTATTATGCAGCAAGCTGAATGTAGAGAGGATACATGGTTATCCTAGGTGACAGACAAACAGACAGAGGCTAACTGAAAGGTGAAGACCATTATTCCAAGACTTCTGAAAACTGAGTCATTCAGCTCCATGGTCTGACTTCAAATTCCACCGAGGTCAACTTTGCTTTGTCATCCTTTCAGGGTCATCATCATCATCATCGTTTAACGTCCGCTTTCCATGCTAGCATGGGTTGGATGGTTCAACTGGGGTCTGGGAAGCCAGAAATCTGCACCAGGCCCATTCTGATCCGGCAGTGTTTCTACGGCTGGATGCCCTTCCTAATGCCAGCTGAGCACTGCAGTTAAAGTAATTGACTAGGGCCGTTGTGTCTCATCGACGCTGTTATGTCCTTCTTTGAACTCACTGTATTTTTTACTTTATAATGTGGACTTATAACAAGGTTATAACAATACAAATATAAATCAGAAACAAACAGAACAAACAAAATCTCTTCTTGACAACTTCTACAACTGTCTTCACAAAACACCTGCATGCACCACACTGTCCTTCACTGTGCGGGTTCAGTCCCAATGCGTGGCACCTTATGCAAGTGTCTTCTACTATAGTCTCGGGCCAACCAAAGCCTTGTGAGCGGATTTAGTAGACTTGCTATCCCAGAGGGGTGTCGGGATTTCACCACAACAAGGACCCTCACCTAAATTTAAATTCTGTGTGAGGTGGTCGAAATTTTTAGTCGGCAGATTGTAAATCGATTTATAAATGTTTTACTTTCTCATCATGGTTTTATATTTTAATTAAAATGTTAAATTGCAAATTTAAAGATACATGATTTATGTTAAAACTTATTTTGGTAAAGTAAGCTAAATTTCAGGCCATGTGCCAGGCACGTGCCGTTAGTAATTACTCAGGGTAAGCAGTTGGTGATGTTTATGCAGTAAAACACACAAAAAAATAAGCAAAACACAGGCACGCAACTGAGTTAGAGGCAAATTTACTTCTGCCTTTATAGAGCGCAAAGAAAACTTTGTTGCAGGAATGTACGCAACACATGTACTACAGCAGTACTATGTGTAGTTTTAATACTGAGATTGAAAGGTAGGAGCCTACCTAATCTACGAAAAACTAAAATATTTTGCATTTTATGCATAATAATCAGAGTAACCATAGCTTTATTGAATTAGGTGCATATTTTGCCATAAAAGGAAAATGTTACTATCAATATTGTTGTATTTAGGAATGGTCATTTTGCCAGTTTAGCCAATAAAATTTTGCTCAGTAAAATAAAATACCAGTTAAATACTGAGGTCAATGTAATCTATTTGCCTCTCCCCTAAAAGCTGCTGGCCATAGTTACTATTTGGGTGGTGGATTTAAGGCAGCGAGTTAACAAAATCATTAGCATTCCAGGCAAAATTCTTAAAGATATTTCATCCACCTTTACATTCTGGGTTCAAATTCTATTGAAGTCAACTTTGCCTTTCATCCTTTCAGGGTTGATTAAGTAAGTACCGTTGAACATTGAGGTTAGCCACTCTTCCGAAATTGCAGGCCTTGTGCCAAAATTTGAAACCAATATTAGGTTGGTGGGTTGATAAAATCATTAGTGTTGGATGATACTTTATAATATTTTTCCAACTCTTACCGTTCTGAGTTCAAATCCTGCCACAGTCTAACTTTGCCTTTTGTGCTTCTGAGGTCAATAAAATTCAGTATCAGGCACATACTGGGTTTGATGGTATTGACTGACCCAATGGCGACGGTCTGGCAGAAATGTTAGCACGCCAGGCAAGATGTGTAGCCGTATTTCATCTGCCGTTACTTACATTCTGAGTTCAAATTCCAGCCAAGGTCGACTTTGCCTTTCATCCTTTCGGGGTCGATTAAATAAGTACCAGTTATGCACTGGGGTCGATATAATCGACTTAATCCATTTGTCTGTCTTTGTTTGTCCTCTCTGTATTTAGCCCCCTGTGGGTAGTAAAGAAATAGGTATTGACTGACCCCTTTCCCTCAAAACTATTGGCCTAGTGCCTAAATTAGAAATTAGGATGGTCAAGGGACAGAAATTGTAGCCCCACAAGACAAAAATACTTTCTTGTATTTCCTTACATCCCCTTCTGTTCTGAGTTCAAATTTCATTGGGACTGACTTCATCTGCCATCCAGGAACAGTAAAATGGGCACTGATGCTGATCCAAGTCATCTATGTCCCTCCACGACAAATGTGTGGCCTTGTGCCCCTAGAAGGAATCCCTATTAGTACTGTGATCATGTCGCTAAAGTTTGGTGGGACATGGGTGGGAAGGAGATTATTGGATCCGCTCTTTTCAATGTCACAGGTGGATTTTTACAAGGAACTAAATGCAACTACATAGGTGGCTGGGGGTGGGGGTATGATATGAAAGATAGGGTGTGGTGTCTTTAAAGAGTGGAGAGAGGGAGAAAAAGAGAGAGACAGATAAAGAAAGGGAGGAGAGGGTGAAAAAGAGAGAGAGAGGATGGGAAAGAAGGGGAAAGATAGAAATAGAAAGAGAGACAAAGAGAAAAGAGATAGAGATAAGAAGAGGAAATAGTTGGTTTATTTCATCCTTCACCTTGATTTTATTTTGATAAGGCAACGACGGCGGGGAAGAAGAGATAGAAGAGTTAAGGAAACATGTTTGAAGTGAACCAACAAGAGAAGTAAAACAAAAAGAGAAACTGAAGGTGGAGGAGGAGGGAGGAGAAGAAGAAGAAGAAGAAGAAGGAGGAGGAGGAGGAGGAGGAGAAAAAGAAGAAAGGAGGAGGAGGAGACGAAGAAGAAAAAGAAGAAAGGAGGAGGAGGAGGAGACGAAGGAGGAGAAGAAGAGAAGAAGGAGAGGAGGAGGATAAGAAGGGAGGAGGAGGAGAAAGAGGAGGAGGAGACGAAGGATAAGAAGAAGAAAAAGAAGAAAGGAGGAGGAGGAGCAGAAGAAGAAGAAGAAGAAGAAGAAGAGCGTTTTTATGATGTTTATATAATGTTGTTTGTTTGATTTGCTGTTATTTATGGGATATAGGAGCTTAAATTCACTTTGATCTTCGGATAAAAAAAAACCCATCAAATTAATAAACACATACAGGAAATAGTCAAAAAAACAATGCAGATATAATTAAGGTCATTGTTAACGCAGGTCAAATAAATTTATTACAACCCCAGACAAAATGTTTAGCAGCATATCTTTTAGCTGGACGTTCAAATACCACAGAGGTCAATTTTACCTTTCATTCTTTCAAGGTCTATAAAATAAAGGAGTGGCTGTGTGGTAAGTAGCTTGCTTACCAACCACATGGTTCCGGGTTCAGTCCCACTGCGTGGCACCTTGGGCAAGTGTCTTCTACTATAGCCTCGAGCCGACCAGAGCCTTGTGAGTGGATTTGGTAGACGGAAACTGAAAGAAGCCCGTCATATATATGTATATGTGTGTATATATATATGTGTGTGTATGTGTGTGTGTCTGTGTTTGTCCCACCCCAACATCGCTTGACAACCGATACTGGTGTGTTTACGTCCTCGTTACTTAGCGGTTCGGCAAATGAAACCGATAGAATAAGTCCTGGGGTCGATTTGCTCGACTAAAGGCGGTGCTCCAGCATGGCCGCAGTCAAATGACTGAAGCAAGTAAAAGAAAGAAAGAAAGAAAGAACTGAGTACCGGGGTCAATGTAATTGACTTGCCCTTTCCCTTGTCTCATGCCAAAAATTAGAACGAATTATTGAAACAGCTCGCCTGGCCCCCGTGCCGGTGGCACGTAAAAACACCATCCGTTCGTAGCCGTTTGCCAGCTCTGTCTGGCACCTGTGCAGGTGGCACGTAAAAAGGACCCACTACACTCACGGAGTGGTTGGCGTTAGGAAGGGCATCCAGCTGTAGAAACACTGCCAAATCTGACTGAGCCTGATGAAGCCTTCCGGCTTCGCAGACCCCAGTTAAACCATCCAACCCATGCTAGCATGGAAAACGGACGCTAAATGATGATGATGATGATGATGTACATGCAAAATAACATGTGAGTTTACAGAACTAAACATTGAACATCCAACATTTATTCAACATTCGCAGAACACTAAAAGTCAAAACAGCTTGATAAAAGGGTGCCATACTAACTGGTATCTTAGGGCTACAACAACAAGTGTTCCAGTTGGTCCGATCAACAGAACAGCCTGCTCATG
Organism: Octopus sinensis; assembly: GCF_006345805.1. Taxonomy (NCBI): domain Eukaryota; kingdom Metazoa; phylum Mollusca; class Cephalopoda; order Octopoda; family Octopodidae; genus Octopus; species Octopus sinensis. The sequence goes on from NC_043017.1 coordinate 24,139,595, forward strand.
AGTATACAAGTGGTTGAGCACTCCTCAGACATGTGTACCTGTAACATAGTTCTCGTGTGACAAGGCTGGCCCTGTGAAATACAAATACAAGTCATCTTTGCTGGCTGAGTATACCAAAGTGACATGAAATAAAGTGTCTTGCTCAAGAACACAATGTACCACCAGGGATTGAACACAAGACCTTACGATCATGAACTGAATACCCTGACCACTAAGTCATGTGCCTCCATGTGATATACTAAATGAATGGGAAAAAGAACTTTAAAACATTTGCGCTATGCTTCATTTCCATCACAAAAACAATCCATTTATTGACTACAAAGTGACATATCAGGACGAGCTGGCAAAAACGTTAGCATGCTGGGCGAATTGCTTAGCGGTATTTCATCTGCCGCTACGTTCTGAGTTCAAATTCCACCGAGGTCAATTTTGCCTTTCATCCTTTCAAGGTTGATTAAATAAGTACCAGTTACACACTGGGGTCGATATAATCGACTTAATCCATTTGTCTGTCCTTGTTTGTCCCTTCTGTGTTTAGCCCCTTGTGGGTAGTAAAGAAATAGGTATTTCGTCTGCCATTACATTCTGAGTTCAAATTCAAATTTCACTGAGGTCAACTTTGCCTTTCATCCTTTCGGGGTTGATAAATTAAGTACTAGTTACGCAATGGGGTCGATGTAATCGACTTAATCCATTTGTCTGTCCTTGTTTGTTCCCTCTATGTTTAGCCCCTTGTGGGCAATAAAGAAATAAGAAACAATTTTCCTAAACCAAGGCAGCATCAAAAGGAAGTTATGGTCGTTGTTTGAAGGTTGGCATGGGGAATCAACCACTGTCATATTCTGAATCTTGAAGAAAATATCACAGCAGAGAACTCTTGCCAAGAAACCAACAAAAAGGTACCAAAAAACACACTGCTCTCATCAAGTGCATGTGTCTGTGACTGTGTCCGTGGATGTGTTTGTAGATAGATAGATAGAGAGAGGGGGGAAGGGGGGAGGAGGAGAGAGAGACAGACAGAGAGAGAGTGGGGGAGTTTTATTGGAGTTGAAAATCATTACCAAATCATTACTCCAAGTTGAATGAATGCAATCAATAATGAGACAGAAGTAAACTTATAGAACATTATGAACCACTGTATAATTCCAGAAGTTCACTTGTTATTTGATGGTTGGTTATGTGAAACTCAGGCTAATGGTTTGTCAAGTTTTGCAGCTTCAATAAAATTCAGTACTCTATTCGGCCTTTAGTATTCAAGTGCTGTTTCCACCATGTTTTACACTTCTCTCTCTCTCATCATGTCAGGTTGTAAACAAGCATCAATATCACACAGAGCGATATTGCATGTTTCCAGTCTTCTATGAAAAACATATCTAGTTATGGGAAAATATCAGCTTGGCCAGCGAAAACAGTGAGGGTTGGCATCAAAAGAGCATCTGGCCATAGACAATACTGCGAAGGCAGACTGGCAGTGGTCTTGTGTTCAATCTCTAGAACTTCTTCCTTATCACTTTCCATGATGAATACCAGTTTCAATTATGGATATTTCAGTTGTTCCTTCAATGGAACTATGTACTGCGTTGGCAGAATTATTTAGGCATCAAAAAGAACATGCTTTGCAGTGTTTGCTCTGGTTCTTTACATTCCAAGTCCAAATTCTAACAAGGATAACTTTGCTTTCATCTCTCCAAGGTTGAGAAGTACCAGTCTAGGATTGGAGGGGATGGGGGTTGATGTAACTAACACCCAGCCTCTAGAATTGCCGCCCTAGTGCCTAAATTAGAGACAATTATATAGCTTCTCTGTGTGTGTGTGTGTGTGTGTGTGTGTTTCTCTCTCTCTCGACTCACACACACACACAACACACACACACACAAACACTTGCACTCTAAACATAATCCTTAGGCAATCTCAACAAGTCAGTGTGTGTGAGAAGGAATTTCTCACAATATCCAAGAACCCAGTTTCACTCACAAGGCTTGGAAGATTGTGTAGGAGACATTTACCTAAGGTATGTACGTATAATAACACACACACAGAGGCCAGTGTATACACACATACACACACACATGATCAATGAACACATACATACATGAACAGTGAACTCACATATGCACAGGGCAATCTAAGTCTCATGTACTACATTCTATATATATATATATATATATATATATATATAGATATATATATATATATCATTAACAATAAAATATATTTATTTATATAAATATATAAAAAATATAATGTTTTATTGTTAATGATATATATCTATATATATATATATATCCCTCTCTCTCTTTCAGAGAGGCATTGAGCACCTACACGCACATATACACACACAGCAGTAACTTCCGCCTACCGAATTCAATCACAAAGCTCCGGTCGGCCCGGGGCTATAGAAGACTGAACCTGAAACCATGTAGCTAGGAAGCAAGCTCCATATATATATATATATATATAATATATATATATATAATATTTTATTGTTAGTGATATATATATATAGCTATATATATATATAATATATAATATATATATATATATGAGCTAACAATGAATATCTCCAAAAACATTTGTATGGAGACTGAAAACACAATAACAGAAAGAGGTTGAGAGACTGGGGGTGGGGGTTTACCAATAGTCTCAAGGTTACTGTATGTGTGTGTGTGCAAGTGTGAGTATAACTGCATGAGAGAGAGTATGTGTGCGTGAGAGAAAGAGAGAGAGTGGTGTGTGTGTGTGTGTGTGTGTGTGTGTGTGTGTGTGTGTGTGTGTGTGTGTGTGTGTGTGTGTGTGTGCTTACGTGTGTATATGCATGTGTACATGAATATATATATATATATATATATATATATATATATATATATATAAAAGAAAAGGGACAATAATTAAATAACTTACCGATGGCTTTATTTATTCAATTGATCCTTTGGAAAGATGAAAAGCAACAGACGCCCCCCACTGACTAGACTCCTAGCTTGGATTGTCTTGTGATAAAACCTATCACACACACACAGACATCTAGGTTAGATCCTTCTCCTTTCACTGCAGCAACATCAACAAAGCCGTACCTATGTACGTATGTGTGCATAAACTCATGAATATATGCATGTCTGTGTACATCTAACTACAGTTACATGTATGTATATATATATATACAAACAATAACAGTGTGTACGTATGTATGTATATATATATGTAGACATGTGTGTATACATGCATGCATGCATGCATGCATGCATGCATACATACATACATACATACATACATACATACATACATACATACATACATACATACAGGCTTACATGTAAATATATATTTAGGTATATAGGTGTATGCTGATGTGTAAATATATACATAAATATGTAAGTACATAATCGTGCACACACACATGCACAGACAAGTATATACAAGCAACAATATGTACGTATATATGAAATGTATTTATACATTACATGTGCATGTAACTACCTGCATATGTGTATATATATATATATATATATATACTTCTATGTGTGTGTCTTTACGTAAATATGTATGTAAATAACTAAACACACACACACACATATATATAAGTAAATATATATGTGTCTGAGCATACGTGTGCATGCATGTTACGTTACTCTCTCTCTCTCTCTCTCACTATATATATATATATACATATTTATGTACCATCATTGAGAACATTATCTTTTTAGCCTCAGATCAATGTCAGCAATGATAGTTATACTTCACTGCAATAAGAAATAATAACAGGTCAATATACGAGATACAGGTTTTAACAGGTGAACACTATTCCAGGTAATGGCAGTAATCAAAACAAACCACGGCTGTGTGGTTAAGGAACTTACTCTGCAACCAAATATTTCAGTTTCAGTCCCACTAAGTGACATCTTGGGCAAGTGTCTTTTAGTATAGCCCCCAGGCCAACAAATGCCTTCTGAGTGAATTTGGTAGAAAGAAACTGAAAGAAGCCCATCTTGTATGCATTATATCATGGAATCTCCCGTCATTAAACAATGTATGAGGGTCCTGCAATTTCTGGCAGAACAATCACACAGATGATTTGTTTATATTGGTCAAATGTTTGTGTTCACAGAGGTTCGTTCCTTCTATCAAATTGACGTTGCCTCTGTACAGGTGCACGATGTGACACAAAGCAACATGAAATGAAGTGCTTTGCTGAAGATCACAACACAATGCCTGAACTGGGAATTGAAGCCTTGATCTAACAATCATGAGTGCAATACCCTAACCACTAAGCCATGCACCTTCACACACACACACACACACACATACATACACATACATATATATATATGGTGTGTACCGTTGGCGATTTTTTTCCTCTGTCTTCCCTTCTCTGGAACTTTCCTTCTCCTGTGTTTCCGACGAAGAGCTCCGCTCGAAACGTTAAACCCTACTTCTTTCCTTCTTTCCTGAGCGTCCAATAATACTATATTTGTTCCACGTCCTCGCGTTGTTGTGTTTTCTCTTTGTGTTTTCATGTTTGGATTAACTTTATATATACAACCCATGCTAGCATGGAAAACGGACGCTAAACGATGATGATGATATATATATTCACACACACGTGTGTGTGTGTGTGTGTGTGAATGATGTGTATCTTCGTGTTTGTCCTTCACCACCACCTGACAGCCGGTGTTGGTTTGTTTATGTCCATGTAACTAAGCAGTTTCAAAATTTTCAAAAGAGACCAACAGAATAAGTACCAGGCATCCTTTTTCTTTTTTTTAAATCAAAGCAGAAAAACAAATACTAGGGTTGATTTGTTCAACTAAAACTCTTCAAGGCAGTGCCCCAGCATGGCCACAGTCCAATGACTGAAACAAGTAAGATAGAATAAAAAAAGAGATACCCAATAAAGCTCCTTCTACTGCCTGTAAAATAAGGGTGGGGGAAGCAGTGCAATGGGGGGGGATACAAGCAAATAGATGTTATCTAACCTCGTGGTCTAAGTGGTTGGCATTCACTTTGATTGGCCCAGGACTGATCCGGTCAGGGTACTGAGTAGATGGGTGTGTGTGTAGATAATGATATTTCTAAGATAAATAAGAGAGCACAAATTTGAGGGAGGAGATACTCAATTGCATCACTTTATAATATTGGCATAAAGCAGTGGTTCTTAAGCCGTTGGGGTTCCATGTAAGATTTTGCTGTTAAAATTTATCAGCAATAAAATTGGTTATACTTCTACAATATACAAAATCATCATCATCATTGTTTAACGTCCATTTTCCATGCTAGCATGGGTTGAACGGTTCAACCGGGGTCTGGGAAGCCAGAAGGCCCTTCCTAATGCCAACCACTCTGTGAGTGTAGTAGGTGCTTTTTACATACCACTGGCACAGGGGCCAGAGGAGGCTGGCAACAGCCACAATCAGTTGATGCTTTTTACGTGCCCAACATTTTTACAGAATTATAGCTGTGTCGTAAGAAGCTTGTTTCCCAACTATATGGTTCTGATATCAGTCCTTCCACATGGCACACTGGACATGTGTTTTCTACTATAGCCTTGAGCCAATCAAAGCCGTGTGAGTGGATCTGGAAGATGGAAACTGAAAGATGTCTGTTGTGTGTGTATATATATTGTGCATATATATATATATCATCATCACGGACGTTAAACAATGATGATATATATATATATATATATGCACAGGTGTGTGTGTATGTGTTACTTTGTGTTTACAACCCTGTAACTTAGCAGCTCAGCAAAAGAGACCAATAGAATAAGTATCAGGCTTTTAAAAAAACAATAAGTACATGGGTTGATTCATTCAATTAAAAATTCTCCAAGGTGGTGCCCCAACATGGCCACAGTCTTATAACTAAAACAAGTAAGAGAATACACAAAATATTTTAGCAATATTTTTATACAATTCCTAATAATATTTAATTTTTGAAATATAATAGGATTTTTTAAACATCGAATGGCTATGGGGGTCCATCTGAGTAAAATAGGAACTTTCAAAGGGGTCCATAGGAAAAAAAAAAAGAACCGTTGAGAAACACTAGTTTAGAGCCACAAATTTTGGTGGGGATGAAAGAGTTGATGAAAATCAAACCCTGTGTATTTTAGGAGTTCCTAAAAGAATAAAAGCTAAAGTCGACCACAGTGAGATTTGAACTCTGAACATAAACGGGTGTGAGCAAAGAGCACAAAAACTGTTGAGAAACACTGGTATAGAGCCACAAATTTTGGTGGGGACGAAAGAGTTGATGAAAAGCAAACCCTGTGTATTTTAGGAGTTCCTAAAAGGATAAAAAAGGATAAAAGCTAAAGTCGACCACAGTGAGATTTGAACTCTGAACATAAAGGGGTGTGAGCAAAGGCACAAGTTATTTTGTCAAGTTCTCTATCAACACTGCCAATGCCTCCCCACAAATTTAAATAGCTTTATACACTGTGTTAATAAATAATTCAAGAATTATGAAATCAATAAAAACAACATAACAGAATGCCCTATAAATATTCTCTTGGCAGTTCTCGTATCTATAATATATAGGCCATTTGGTCTGTAAGTGTTTGCAGTTTTGGCACACTTAACACTTCATTTCCAAACACTTCTGTCCACTCAGCTGGAAAAGAGTAACTCTGCAAAGGACTGGCATCCCAACTAGGTGGAATGTTGTGATCTTGGTCACTTAAACACCACAGAAACTGAGTAACTGGCCCTGTGAGTCCCAGGAGTCAGTAATATCCAGGGGTTGACATCTTACATTTATGCAAAGTACACTGAAACCTTAAGCAATATAATTGACTCTACTTCTCTTAACCCTTTCGTTACTGTATTTATTTTGAGCTGCACTGTGTTTCTTTCAATTACTTTAAATATAACGAAGAATTTAGTAAAATAACTTGGTTATCATTCAGCTAGTGTTAGGAACATAAATTGTGACTAAGGTTTGGTGGAAGATTTTAATTCAAAACTTATGAAAACAAGACATTTGTATTACAGAGCCAGAGGCGGTTTTGGCCGGGTTGGTATTGAAAAGGTTAATGTTGATCATAGCATCATCATCATCATCATCATCATCATTTAATGTTCATTGTCCATGCTGGCATGAGTTGGACGGTTTGACCAGAGCAGGCAAGCTGGAGAGCTGCACCAGGTTCCAGTTTGGTTTGGCATGGTTTCTAATGCCAACCACTTTACAGTGTGTGTGCTGAGTGCTTTTAATGTGGTACCACATGAGTGCTTTTACATGGCACTGGCAAAGGACTCTTGTAGACCAATCCTCTTCACCAGAGGGAGCGGCCTTAACATTTCTGCTGTAGAGTACAGAAAGGCACCAGATACCTCGGTCCTTTGTGAAGCACAGTAAGGTGCTGGGTATCTTGGTCCTTTGCCAAGTACAGCAACGCACGGAGTATCTTGGTCCATACACACACACACACACACACACGTATATGATGGGCTTCATTCAAACCCGCCAACTAAATCCACTCACAAGGATTTGGTTGATGTGGGGCTATAGTAGAAGAAACATGCCCATGGTCCTATGCAGTGGGACTGAACCCAAAACCATTTGATTAGGAAGCAAATATCTTGCCACATAACCATGCCTGCCCCCAGAAAGTCTCTTTAACCCACCCACCCCCCAAAAAGTAAAAGAACAGAAAGTAAAAGAAAAAAACTGCTAATTTCTTGAAGAAATCGTAAACTGAAACAAAAATATAACTGAGACCCCATGAATCACCATCATCATGGTCATCATCATCATTTTCACATGGTTTTTCTCAGCTGGAATGGCTAAGCTGGTTCTGCTACCAATACCCCATTTCATTGCCACTCCTCACTTCATTATCACCTCATCTCTGAGGCACAACATCAACACATCTCTTCTCATTACTTCTTCCTCTCATAACTTTTTCTG
>NC_043017.1:24152499-24204999 GCF_006345805.1 Octopus sinensis
GAACCTCCTATTTTTGGATTCATAATTGAGCACTTTAAAGAACTAAATTAAAGTTTGTAATCACCATCGCTCTACTTTCAACACAACTGATAATCTCAATGAAGCAACAATAGAAACCATCAATCACCCAAAATAAGAGAAACACAGCAAAACATTCGAGTTAGAAATAATGTTTCTTTTGTTTTTCTTTGTTTAAAACTTCTCCCGCTGCATTGCCCCATCCCCAAATCCGCCTAATGAATGGAAATGAAATTATCTAATTATTACATTTCATTAAAAATAACCTTAATTGCTTCCTAGTTGAAACAAGTTTGGACAGTACTAAAATGTTGAAATGGGTAAGGAACTACACAGCTTTAAGATACTTGTCACCAAACTGCAAGAAAAACGAAGCAAAAATAGTCAAACTAGAATTGATAATTAATAAACAAATTAATTAATAAAAACATAAGGGCCTTATAATAATAAATCCGTACAAATTGTAGAATGCTGAAGCAGAACTGTTGGATAGAAACTGCAAAATATTCCAATGGCTGGAAGGAAATCTGCAACCAGTTGCTTATAGACAAAATATCCACGTCAGTAGAAACTGAATACAATTTATTAACTTCAATTACAACAGGGAGATATAGATAGACAGAATTAAATAAGCTTATACACACAGTTGTTAGACCAGGTAATAAGTGATGGCAATGTCTGGTTTTGTAAATAACATTTTGTGCTGAGCTTTGCATTCTTTTTTTTTTTTTTTTTTTATGAAGAAAATCATTTCCAGGGATTAATTGCACCTTTCATCTATCCAGAGCAGTGGTTCTCAACCATTTTCCTACTTATGAACCCCTTTGATTCCTGCATTACTGTGGTGGACCTTCATAGACATCTGATGTTTTTAAAAATCCTGTTATATTTTGAGAATGAAATATTATTAGGAATTGTACAAAAAGAAAATTTTAATATTTTGTGTATCATAGATGTATAACCAATTTTGGGTTCAATTAAATTTATCATATTCTTCTCTTTACAAAGATTGTCTAAGTGTACTTAGTCAAAACCACAAGATCCAGTCCTTGTTGTGATGTGGTGGCTTGTATGCCTCAATGACCCTAAGAGCTAAGCCAGTGGGGCACAAGTTCTTGGTAGGGCCTGCTAAGCTAAATGGGTCAAAGAATTGAACAGAGACCAGACAAATATGGAGTACTTCTTCCCAAGAAAAAAAAAAAACAAAGATACGGAAGCATTGATGACAATTCAAACCAACAACCTGGGAGAGGAAGGTCTTCACTTGGGGGACATCAGATTTGGCCAGTTTTAACAGAAAACAGGAAGAATATTCGGGTCAGATTATGGCCAGTTTAAATACTAAAAAACTAAATTAATATCTGCACCAAGTGAAGGTTATATCCCAGACATTTAACACAGGTTTGGAAAGTGAAAATATATTCATAAATAAATATGAATATTCACTCGTTAATATAACCTTCTTGTGAACAACAACAACATTAATGTGAACAATATGAATTCCATTCTTAAATTAGATGAGATAACAAGGGAAAAGATAAGAAATATCAGTCAATATTAATATTTAATAATACACAGGTTAATATTTTGAAACAGGTTAATATTTTGAAACAGGATTTATTCAACAGAAATAGAATTGTTCACAATAGGAGATGACTATCTGAAAAACTGGTAACTATGTAAGTTCTGTGAGGTTTTTATAAGAAAGCATTTAGATCAGTAGTTCTTAACCATTTCTAACCTATGAACCCCTTTGTCTACCATTTTATCCTGGTGGAACCCATAGCCATTCAATGTTTAAGAACTAATTTCATAGATTCATCATCATCATCATCATCATCATCGTCATTATTTAATGTCTGTTGTCCACGCTGGCATGGGTTGGATGGTTTGACCAGGGCTGGAAGGCTGAGGGTCTGCACAAGACTCCAGTCTGATTTGGCATGCTTTCCACAACACCAACCACTCAGAGAGTGTACTGGGTGATTTTATGTGCCACTGGTACAGGTAGGTGCCAGTTGCGTGACACCAGTATCTGTCACAGCTATGATTTCACTTGGCTTGCAGGGTCTTCTCAAGCAAAGCATATTGCCAAAGGCCTCAGTCATTTGCCATTACCTCTGTGAGACCCAATGCTCAAAAGGTGCTTGAATTCTTCTTTCAAAACTCCAATTTTGTTTATCACATGTTCACTTGTATAGGTTGAACTATATAAAATATCAGAGAAAGAAACCCAGCTGCAAATATCCTTCTGGCACATTCCATAAGCAAGCCATTCACTGTGTTCCATCATGGAGAAAATTCCTAGATGCTTCTTGCAATACATACATTTAAACCAAAACTTCACATGGACCTTTAAAATACTACTGCAGATTCCCAATTTACTATATTGCTAGCGTGGCCCTCCAAACATCTTATATGGATTTCCAGGGATTATATGGACCCCGGTTGAAAACCACTGGTTTTGTGACTGTAAAAGCCTTTCCTTAAAAACAGTCATATTGTCATTCCCTGAAGCCTTGCTGCAGATCTTGTAACAACCATTCTTTCATTTATCTATCTTAAACATTTAATTTTTCCTTTTTAACCCATTAATGCTTAGTGTTTTACGAGCAGGATATTCAGAAAATTAACCAATACCCTGTATTAATTAGCTGTAGTTAATTGCAGACTGTCAACACTTGCGTTTCTCTCTCTCTCTCTCTCTCACACACACACACACACACAAACACACACATCACACATGTGTGCACATGATGGGCTTCTGTAGTTTCCATCAGCGCCAATTCAACTGGCACTGGTTGAGCCAAGACTGCAGTAGAAAAAAGAAACTTGCTCAAGGTGCCACGCAGAACTGAACCTGAAATCACATGGTCACAAAGCAAACTTATTATCCACATAGTGATACCTCTACCAATTTGTGCAATTTATTTATTTATTTGCTTAATGAAGGGGTGCAGGGGTGCAGCGTAAGCTAAAAAAAAAAAAAGCATTGTCATTTTGATTATCTAAATGTCTGGGTTTTTCTGTGCAAAAGCCATTTCTCTTTCACGTTTTTTTCTTCATCCTTCAATAATTACTGTAACCTATTTGTGTATGATTTTGTAGCAACAGACAACAGTCAACTAAAACATACATATGTACACACACACACACACATATATATATATACACACACATCTATATATACACATACATATATATAAACATATATACATATATATATATATATACACACACATCTATATATACACAGACATATATATAAACATATATACATATATATATATACACACACTCACATATATATATACACACACTCACATATATATATACACACACATCTATATATACACATACATATATATAAACATATATATATATATATATACACACACACACACACATATATACACACAAACACAAACATACACAATATATATGTGTATACACACACACACACACACACACACACACACACACACATATATATATAAGTGTAAAAGTTTCATCATTATCCAACTAATAATGATAAAGAAGAAGCATCTTTAAAAAAAGAGCTAAGTCTGTGATGTTGTTCAACAGATTCTGGTGGTGAGAGCCGGAGACAATATAAGATTGCAGCTTCTCTCATTTCAGTAACCAAGTAAATTGAATTTGACAGCATTAATGGGGGGAGGGGCTGTGAGAGAGGGAGAGAGCTGCAAGAGAGAGAGAGAGAGAGAGAGAAGAGAGAGAGAGAGCTGCGAGAGAGAGAGAGAGATGAGAGAGAGAGAGAGCTGCGAGAGAGAGAGATGTAAGAGAGAGAGAGACATGTAGGAGAGAAAGAGATGTAAGAGAGAGAGAGAGCTGCGAGGGAGGCATAACAGAGAGACAGAAAGAGACATAGCTGAAAGAGTGAGAGAGATGTAAGAGAGAGAGAGAGATGTGAGAGAGAGAGAAAGATGTGAGAGAGAGAGATGTGAGAGAGAGAGAGAGAGAGAGAGATGTGAGAGAGAGAGAGAGAGGAGATGTGAGAGAGAGAGAGAGAGAGAGAGAAAGAGATACACACAGCTGAAAGAGAGAGACAGACATAACTGAGAGAGAGAGAGAGAGAGACATAGCTAAGCGAGAGAGAGAGAGAGAGCTGAGGCTAACATATTGGTTTATACATGGTTAAAGTTAAAATACAATACAAGATTATTCATTTAATACTAAAGCAGGAAATAAAATAATCCACTTCACACATTAAGATATCAGTCAATAGATCCTCGTATTACTATTTCTCTAAATTATGCTCTTTTTATTTGCTTTTCGGCTTTTTTATTCTTCTCCTGCTCATGAAAGAACCAAGTTAAAAAAATATATATATCTTAGATTTACAAACAGAAAGTAAGCAAGACAGAAAAGAAAGTAGATTCTTCTTAGTCAGCAGAAGAAACAATGTTACAGTTCTTTGTTTGAAGATTCCCACACACAACACAATTCAAGTGACTGGCATTTTTGTTACGAGACAAACAAAAAGACATACAAAATAAAAAAACAGTTGGTTTCAGGACACCAGGGATATATACATATATACTCTTTTACTTGTTTCAGTCAGTTGACTGCGGCCATGCTGGAGCACTGCCTTTAGTCGAGCAACTCGACCCCGGGACTTATTCTTTGTAAGCCCAGTACTCATTCTATCGGTCTCTTTTTGCCGAACCACTAAGTGATGGGGACGTAAACACACCAGCATCAGTTGTCAAGCAATGCTAGGGGGACAAACACACACACACATATATATATATATATATACATATATACGACAGGCTTCTTTCAGTTTCCATCTACCAAATCCACTCACAAGGCATTGGTCGGCCTGGGGCTATAGCAGAAGACACTTGCCCAAGATGCCATGCAGTGGGACTGAACCCGGAACCATGTATGTGTGTATATATATATATATATATATATATATATATATATCATCATCATTTAACGTTCGCTTTCCATGCTAGCATGAGTTGGACGATTTTGACTGAGGGCTGGCGAGCCAGATGGCTGCACCAGGCTCCAATCTTGATCTGGCAGAGTTTCTACAGCTGGATGCTCTTCACGCAAGAGTGGCTGTGGGGTAAGAAGCTTGATTCCCAACCACATAGTTCCTAGTTCAGTCCCACTGTGTGGCACCTTAGACAAGTGTCTACCACTACAGCCTCAGGCCGACCAAAACCCTTGTGAGTGGATTTGGTAGACGAAAACTGAAAGAAGCCCATCATGTGTGTATATGTGTATTGATAGTAATGGTAAGACAACAAAAGAATGAAGGAGACCTTGATATTATGTAAATAGAGGAGCTGTAAATATAGTATGTGACAATTATTCATTAATCCACATACCACTAGAGCTGTATAAATTTCTATAGTATAATAGAAATTGTACACGTACACACACAAACACATAGATGATATGTTGGAGCAACTGTAGCCTGGTCATTGCCAGTGAAATGACATCCATGCTGGTGACACGTAAAAAGCGCCCATCACTCTCTTGGATTGGTTGGTATTGTGAAGGGCATCCAGCCATAGAAACCATGCCAAATCAGACTGGAACCTGGTACAGCTTTCTGGTTTACCAGTTCCAGTCAAACTGTCTAACCCATGCCAGCATGGAAAGCAGATGTTAGAAGAAGAAGATGATGATGATGATGATGATGATGATGATGATGATGATGATTGATGATTGATGATGATGATGATGATGATGATGATGGGGGGGGGGGGTCTGTTGCAGACAATGGTGGGGAAAAAAGAAAACAATGTTGAAACTAACTGACAGGATTTGAACTTGGTCATTAATCAGCAAAATTAATCACTGCTCAGTACACTACCAACTGTGCCAGCCACAATAATATCATAACAAACTGTATTAAGATAACAGTAACAATAATGGTTTCAAATTTAGGCCCAAGGCCAGTAGTTTTGGAGGGTTGGGGGTTGGTTGCATGGTTATATATATTTTATGCTTGTTTGCGAAAATAACTATGGACTGAAGTTAAAGTTTCATTTTAGATATTCGAGAAGGTTAATCAAGTTTGTTGATTAATTATCATCAGTCATGTCCATGCAACAAGCAAATCAACTCTATAAATATTTTGCCAGCGAGCTTGCTAGTATTTACTAAAAGAGAAAGGCAAACACAGTAAGCAGGTTATACAGCAAGCTAGTTATAACACAGACTCCTAATACAGATTAAAAGGTTTTTTTTTAATAACAATATATTTTTCCATCTCATCTGAGTGACTTCATTTCAGCCTCAAATCAAACCATGTTGTCAGATTGCAGAAAACAATATTCTGAAAGTCATTTCATGGGTGTCTCTCTTGCTGTACAAGGTGCAGATGATAGCAAAGAAGCTAGAAATGCATTCACCGCTTCTGCCAGGGGTTGCTTTGAAATGACTGTTGATGTCTTTTAAACCCATTTTACCTAAACTGAGAAACTTTCTCAATGATAGACAGCAGTGAATATGGTCTTTGTACAGGTCAGATACGTCCTGAACTTTCATGCTGTATTTGATAGCATAGAAGATGCATGAGCATATGAGAAGTAATCTTGATTTCAGCAGTGCATCATCATTTAACATCATTAACATCACCATCATTTAACATGTTTTCCATGCTGGCATGGGTTGGACAGTTTGATCAGAGCTGGCAAAGTTGCACACTGCACCAGGCTTCAGTTGTTTGTTCTTGGCATGGTTTCTACAGTTTGGTGCCCTTCCTAACACCAACCACTTTACAGAGGGTACTGGGTGCTTTTTCTAAGACACCGGTACAGGTACATTTTATGTGAAACAGGCACAGGTGCTTTTAGATGGCACCAACACAGGTGACACTGGCACAGATGTATTTGAAGTACAGATGCTTGTTAGGTGGCACCAGCACAGGTACTTTTCCCGTGGCACCAACACAGGTGTTTCTCACATGCCACAAGTGGTTTTTAAGTGGCACCAGTACAGATGCTTGTTAAATGGCACCAGCATAGGTGTTTATTATGTGGCACTGGTGCAGGTGCTTCTTACATAGCAGCAGCAGCAGCACCAGCAAGTATATTCAAGAAAAAAAAGGTTTTAGTGCATTAAAGCCTGTAAGAGGCCCAACTTCACATAACGGACCTAGGGTGGTTTTGCTTTTTTTTTTTATATTTTGGGGAAAAAAGAAGAGTGTATTTTAAAAACCATCAGACACAATAATTCATATTGTGGACAAGCTTACTTTTACGTAAAGACTTTAATAAATTATAAACAAAATCAAACTAGCAAAGGACAAAACATTAGATCAATCATATATTATAAGCTATGACGTCTCACATTGGCCGATAAATCAATGAACCCAGAAAGTCTATCAAGTGTTGTTAATTTAATGTTAATGTCTACCTTCAACTCCCCATTCCCTCCCCCACAGGACTGATTAGAATACTTTGTTGTTTCAGGTATTCTTTCATCATTACACACACACACACGGAGCAAGTCTTTTGATCATTAACTTCCATATTGGCTGATCAATAACCACCTATCTCTAGGAAAAAACAAATTCTCTGTGAACTTTGTCAAAAACAAAAGAAGAACAACATTGAATCAGGCACAGCTGTGTGGTTGAGACTAAAAATGTAGAACATGGCTATGTTGTTAAGAAGTTCCGTTTGCGACCACATGGTTTCGGGTTCAATTCCAAGGTACAGAACCTTGGGCATATGTCTTCTACTAATAGCCTCAGGCCAACCAATGTCATGTGAGTGATTTTGGTACGTGGAAATTGTGCAAAAGCTGGTCGTATATGGCTGTATGTGTATAAAATAAAGAGAGAATCAGAGACAGAAAAAAATAAGTCCTGGGGGTCAATCTGTTTGACTAAAACACTTCACTTCACATTGCTTCGGTGCACTCAGCCGGCAAAAATGAGTAATCCAGTGATGGATTGGCATCCCATCCAAGTAGGGAATATATACGTCATGAAACTAGGAAACTGGCCCTTATGAGTCACTATGACTCAAGAAGTTAACTTTACTTTTACTCTATGATCAGATACCCTTCCTGTCACCAACCCTGATTTGTTTCTAAGAAAGGTAATATTTCCCCCATGATCTGACATGAGTTTTTTTTTCACGAAAGGCTGGAAACAAACAACACCACTTGTATGACAGTAATACTTGTTTACAACCATTACACACACACACACATTTCCTTGTATTGGCCAAACTATTGGACGTTGTTATACACCACTGGTTATGATGCATTATCTCACATTGTTGTAGCTTTCAAATGATGCCATCCCATTGGCCATGTGGATAAGTCAATATTCCCCCTGGACAGAACATCAGTCTATCACAGGGTTGCCCAGTTAGAGGTGAGTAGACAGGAGCAATGTGAAATGAAGTGTGTTTTGCTTAAGAACACAATATACTGCAGGTCTAGAAATCGAAACTCTGATCTTGCAAACATGAATACCACACCCTAACTACTAAGCCAAGCACCTTCACATATATGAGTGTGTGTGTGTGTGTGTGTGGTGTGTGTGCTCATGTGCATGCATGTACACACATCCACAATGGACTTCTTTTAATTTCTGTCTCCCAAATCCACTCACAAGGCTTTGGTTGGGCCCTAGACTAGTAGAAGACACTTGCCCAAGGTGCCATACAGTGAGAATGAACCTGAAACCTCATGACAGGGAAACAAGCTTCTTAACTACATAGCCATACTTGTACCTGACATAAATAGAAATGATGACAGTGATGATGATGATGATGATGATGATGATGATGATGATGATTTAACGATTCTGATCAATACATAAATTAGTTTAACAAGACATTGATGTACCCGACTATAGACTACGTCATTTGAGTCAACCTTAAATGATCAAAGACCATTTACTGCTGTGATCATTGAGATGTTTTTTCTCAAGCACTGGGTACCCCAGATTGCATTATTCAATATCTTCTTTGTTTTTGTTTCTCTTTAATGGTTAGGTTTGATCTGAGGGAGATTCGGTCACTATTTCTAGCAGACTGAGCTACTATATACAAGGTCTCATATTGGCTCATGAATATATGACATAGACAGTAAGACTCAGTCAATTTTGCCATAGAAACACACACACACACACAGATGAAAGGGATGAAAGCAAAGTTGACCTTGGCAGAATTTGAAATCAAAAAAATGCAATGAGCCAGAAAAAATACCACAGAGCATCTTTTTTCACAATGCTTTGACGACTCTGCCACTTCACTGCCCAAGCAATAATAAATGGTCACTCTTGTCAATTTTGACATAAGTGCTTGAAAAAAAAAAGAATCAAAAAAGGATTAAGCATAAAAGATGATGCGTCTTTTTAAAATGGTTGTGTGAATATAATTCAAGTCCAGGTATGGATTTTGTTATGAAGAGACGACGATGATTTTAATTTTACCTGGGATTCGACAACAGTGTTTGTTGATTGCACCACAAAGTTATTTTATTACTCTTTTACATGTTTCAGTCATTTGACTGTGGCCATGCTGGAGCACCGCCTTTAGTCGACCAAATCGACCCCAGGACTTATTCTTTGTAAGCCTAGTACTTATTACATCGGTCCATTTTTGCCGAACCGCTAAGTTACGGGGACGTAAACACACCAGCATCGGTTGTCAAGCGATGTTGGGGGGACATACACACACATACATATATATATGGAAGAAAGCGCTAATGATCTCAGTGATATGATATATATGTAAAAAATGTAATATATAAATAAATATCTGTAAATATAAACCATCTGATCTTCTGATTACCTCATTTCTTCTAATATATACATATATACGACGGGCTTCTTTCAGTTTCCGTCTACCAAATCCACTCACAAGGCTTTGGTCGGCCCGAGGCTATAGTAGATGACACTTGCCCAAGGTGCCACGCAGTGGGACTGAACCCGGAACCATGTGGTTGGTAAGCAAGCTACTTACCACACAGCCCAGCTTCTTGAACTCAAACTGCTTAGATGCATCATCACACATTTTACACCACTTTGATTGATCAAAGCAATAACTTTCCCAACAGGATACATTAAGCTGTAAAGATTTTGGTGATTGTTGTAACTTGTCCTTATACCTAAGGAGGGAGTCTTCCTTTACTGTGGAAACCCTCTGTTTGTTGGTCATACAAAAGAATTTTCTGAATGTGATTATTTTGCATTTGAACAGCATGTCCTGACTACCTGCACTGAATTCTCGACAGCTTGCTTCCGATATTGGAGATAATAACAATAATAATAATAATCCTTTCTACTATAGGCACAAGGCCTGAAATTTGGGGGGATGGAACTAGTTGATTACATCAACCTCAGTGTTTTACTGGAACTTAATTTAATCGAACCCAAAAGGACGAAAGGCAAAGTTGACCATGGCAGAATTTGAACTCAAAACATAAAGACAGACCAAATGCCACGAGGCATTTTGCCCAACATGCTAACGATTCTGCCAGCTTGCTGCCTTAATAATAATAATAATAATGGTTTCAAATTATGGCACAAGGCCAGCAATTTTGGGGTGGAATGTAGGTTGATTGCAGTGAGGCTGGTACTTACTTGACCTCAAAAGAATGAAAGGCAAAGTCAACCTCAATCAAATTTGAACTTAGAATGTGAAGACAGACAAAACGCCACTAAGCATTCTGCCTGGCAAGCTAACAATTTTGCCAGTCCACCATCTTGATGATAACAATGATGATGATGATGATAATTCTTTCTAATTCTTGCACAAGGTCAGAAATTTTGTGGGAGGAGGCCAGTCAATTACACTGACCACCCCCTGCCCCCAGTGTTCAATTGGTACTTATTTTATCGACCCTGAAAGGGTGAGAGGGCAAGGTTGACCCTGGCAGAATTTGAACTCAGAACACAGAGAGCTGGAAGAAATGCTGTATTTTGTCCGGTCCACTAACAATTCTACCACTTCACTGCCTTAGTAGTAGTAGTAGTAGTAGTAGTAGTAGTAGTAGCCTGTTCTGCTATAGGCACAAGGCTAGTCAGAATACATTGGATTCCAGTACATGACTGGTACTTATTTTATTGATCCCGAAAGGATGAAAGGCAGTGTTACTTCAGTGGAGTTTGAACTCAGAACATAATGTGAATGAAATGCCACCAAACGTTTTGTCAAGTGTGCTAACAATTCTTCCAGCTCACCACCTTACATAATAATAATAATAATAATAATAATAATAATAACAGTAATAGTAATAGTAATATATATTTTAGGAGAGTAATTTTGTAAATAATCAACAGACAACAGAAAATTAGATGAAAAGTCAAAAAAATTCAAATATTGTCGACTAAATAAAAGACAGAATTGAGAATAATGTATGAAAAAAAATACATATATATATATATACACATATATCTTTTTTCATACATTATTCTCATATATATATATATATATATATATATATATATATATATATATATATAAATGAAGCAGACTTCTAAAAATGAGATAATTTTTTTCTTCTCTTTCATAAATGAAATTTATTAAAATTGCAATTATTTCTGTTCTGCTTTGTTTTCTTTGTATTTTTTTCCTTGCAGATTTTTAAAATCCATAATTGTTTTTGCTGCACTTAACAATGGTTGCTGTACAAATCTAAAAACACTGTAAACCATGTTGGTGTAAACACAGACTTCATGTGAAGAAGTTTACTTCTTACATAGTTCTCGGTTTGACTCTACTGCACACCTACCACCATTGGGTGAGGGTTTCCTCCTATTCTTTCTATCACCTCATGTTATTTAATAATTGTCAGAGAAATTTAGTAGATAGAAAATGTATTAGAGCCAAACATCATATATATATATATATATATATATATATATATATATATATATATATATATGGAGGCGCAACAGCCCAGTGGTTAGGGCAGCGGATTCGCAGTTTCGATTCCCAGACCGGGCGTTGTGAGTGTTTATTGAGCAAAAACACCTAAAGCTACACGAGGCTCCGGCAGGGGATGGTGGTGATCCCTGCTGTACTCTTTCGCCACAACTTTCTCTCACTCTTTCTTCTGTTGGCCTGCTCGCTTAGCCAGTGAGATGGCATCATTTGAAGGCTAAAACAATGCGAAGCGCATTGTGACCAGCGATGTCTGGAACATCTGATAGCCTGGTCGATCACGGTGATATATATATATGTATATATATATATATATATATATAATATATATATATATATATACATGTGTATGTATGTAGTGGTGTGAGTTTGTGTGTAGCAGTGTGTGTGGTGTGTAGTCCAGTATTAAACACTAGAATCAATATGATTGCTTTCAAGCACAAAATATACAAATAGAAGTACACAGTAAAGTGCAACACGCAACCAAATGGGCTCAGTAGTTGGTCCCATAACCCACTCCAGTATGCAATGTAGTACAATGTGGGGCATCAACCTCATACAGGACACTGATGAGGTGAAGTGCCTGATTGCATAATGTTTGTTACTGTTATGTAATTATTTCAGCATTCTGCTGAAACACGTCTATGTCTAATAAAGCATCGAATACCACACCTGTTTTCTGCTTATTATTATTATTATTTTATACACACACACACACACACATGTTAATGGATTTACACACAGTTGCTTTTTTTAAAGGATTTATATCTTTTTTTTTTTAGCAATTTACATATGGTTTCACAACAAGCACAATTCTAGTGGATATCACACTGTTTGTTTTGTTGTTGCTGTGGCTGCTGCTAACATTGCAGCAGACAAGTTCATGGAATCAAAGAGTCAAATAATGACGCAAATATCTGAATGGCCTCTAAAGATACAAGACTACAAGTTGATACTTCTGAAGTCCAATTCCACTAAAGTACTGTATCTTGGGGGGAAAATACACTTTCTATACAAACTTCCCTTTACCTATCTGTAGAAGGTCAAAAAAAAAAATTGAAATTAAAAGCTTTCTGTGAAATTATTGCAAAAGTCTAGTAACCTATGAAGCAGAACTAGAAGATGAAGGGCTAAAAAATGAAAGATGAAGAACTAATAGAAAAACAAAGCACTAAAAGAGAAATACATAAAAACGTTAATGTTTAGCAACCAGCCAAATTTCTGGGCAATAAATATTTGATTCTTTGACAGAGATAGGTTAAAACTAGGAAATACTCTAAATATTTATCAAGACCTCCACTTACTGATAGTTTCAATTCCAAATATCTACTATGCATAGCACCAGTTTAACCATGTCTTTTGGGACCCATATTTTCAGGGTCTTCCCAATATTTCAGGATCCTACCAACTTTTGTAGGACCCCAATACCAAATGCTTTATTACTATTATAACACTATAGTACTACCTCGAACTCTTATGAATGACAGGTTGTTTCAGGAAAATTCTGAAACACTGCCAAGCTCAAATACATTTTATATTAAATACTTAAACTTTTATGAACAGCTATGTGTTTAAGGGGCACCCTAAAATACTTCCAAGAACCAGTACATTTATATTAAATGCTTGAATTTAATTTTAATTGAATTTTAATTTTAATTCAGCTTACTCTATCAAATCTAATGCATATTTACTCACATTGTTTTGAATTAAACATGCTTTACCTCATAGCTTTGAGATTTCAATGATGTAATTATTTATTTTTAGAATGACATTGTATGGTAGGGTCTGGCAGATTTGAGCATAAAACAGGTAGAACATTTGGGCTGGATACAACCAGTTTAAACATGGAAAGGGTGAAAGTGAACCTTCAAAATACTTCCAAACTCAAATATATTTCATATCAAATGAGGCAACAAGCTGGCGGAATCATTAGCAATCTGGGTAGAATGCTTAGTGGCATTTTGTCCGTCTTTACATTCTGAGTTCAAATTCCACTGAGGTCAACTTTGCCTTTCATTCTTCTGGGAGTCAATAAAGTAAGTACTAGTTGAATACTGGGTTGATGTAATTGTCTTACCCCACTCCCTCGAAATTGCTGGCCTTGTACTAAAATTTGAAACCAATATATTTCATAATAACTAGGCACAGGGGTGGCTGTGTTGTAAGTAGCTTGCTTACCAACCACATGGTACCGGGTTCAGTCCCACTGCGTGGCACCTTGGGCAAGCATCTTCTACTATAGCCTCGGGCCGACCAAAGCCTTGTGAGTGGATTTGGTAGACGGAAACTGAAAGAAGCCCATGGTATATATGTATATATGTGTGTGTGTTTGTGTGTCTGTGTTTGTCCCCCACACACATATAGCTTGACAACTGATGCTGGTGTGTTTACGTCCCCGTAACTTAGCGGTTCGGCAAAAGAGACCGATAGAATAAGTACTAGACTTATAAAGAATAAGTCCTGGGGTCGATTTGCTCAACTAAAGGCAGTGCTCCAGCATGGCTGCAGTCAAATGACTGAAACAAGTAAAAGAGTAAAAGAGTAAAGAGTAAACCTTTATGAATACCTCATTGTTCAAAGCGTACTCTAAAATAATTCCAAGATCTAATATATTTTAAATTTTTGCAAGTTATGCTTTTTCCAAATCAGTGATTCCTGTACTTATTATTCATTAAACTTGTATGAACAACTGGGTATTTAAGGTTAATTCAATATTTGGTTTATATTTGCGATCCAATATATGTTAAGATTAAACAAATTACAATAATTAAAATAAACAGCAATGGTAAATGAACAAACTTCATTTTTATTAGATGCTAATTAACAGCTGTGTCATTCCATTTTCTATGTTGATGTATTAAACTAGTCATACAATAATTGAGCTTTTATTATTATTATTATTATTATTATTATTACCTTTCTCGGTTAAACAAATCAGTTTAAAACTAATATAAAACAGACTCCATGATGCTAATTATCCAAGTTTAATATTAAATCAGGATTTTTAAGCAAGTAAGAAATACGTTATTGTGTGCAGTTTCTGCTTTTACTGTATTCTGTTAAACAAAACTGTCACAGAAATAAATTTAAAAATTTTTGTTACCGTATTCTTGTGGAAATGCACTGCTTTTGTTTCAATTAAGCTTGAGAATAATTAAGAACGTAGTAAAATAAATTTGTCTTAATTAAGCTGGTGTTTCAAACATAAATTAACATGAAATTTTGATGAACAATTATAATTGAGATCACTTTAAAATAGCAAGTTTGTATCATAGAACCGCTGATGGTCTCAGGTGGGTTGGTATCGACAGAGTTAAATTAATATAGTCACATTTTTCAACATTAGAACAAAAAAATAAATTGACATTATATTACGGTCATGTATCAGCTGAGAATATATAGCTTGTTCATTTTAGTTGCTTGACTAACAAAGCCACAGAACAAATTCATGCAATGTTGCAGCATTTAAGAGCTTTGTGTTTTTAGATTCATGTCCTGGGTACCTATCTTTTATCTTCTATTTTTTTTCTTATTTGTTTCAATCTTTAGACTGCAACCACACTGGGGCACCACCTGCAAGAATTTTTAGTCAAAGGAATCCACCCCTACATATTTTTTATTTTTTTATATTTTAAGCCTGATACTTATTCTATTGGCCTCTTTTGCCAAACCAAGATACAGGGACATAAACACACCAACACCGGTTGTCAAGCAGAGGTGGCGGACAAACACAGACACAAAGTGGTTGGTGTTAGGAAGGGCATCCAGCTGTAGAAACATTGCCAGATAAGACCGGAGCCTGGGGCAGCCTTCTGGCTTCTCAGATCCCCAGTCGAACCGTCCAACCCATGCTAGCATGGAGAACGGACGTTAAACGACGATGATGATGATATATATATATATATATATATGCACATATACAATGAGCTTCTTTCAGTTTCTGTCAACTAAACTTACTCACAAGGCTTTGGTTAGCCTGAGGCTATAACAGAAGACACTTGTCCAAGGTGCCACAAAGTGGGACTGAACCCAGAACCATATGGTTGGGAAGTACGCTACTTACCATACAGCCATGCTTTTAAACTGCATCTAGTAGTGGAGCACTGGCTCCGTAGTTCCAGGGATTGAAGTGTGTGGAACTCCCTCTTAGTTCCTATTGTTTCCAGGTCTGCCCTACCCCAAATTAGAAGCACCCATCAGGATCCCAGCTATGGGTTAAACGGAAAGTAACTGCCCAAAGCAGGGCACATTGAAATCTTGGGATACAGTATGGTGGATGTGAACTATTTTAGCAAACGAATCTTATTGAATCAATGGTGAATATCAGTAGATGCTGAGCAGCTAAACAGACAACAGATTGTCAATGACCGGGACCAACCAGTTCAGTTAGCAAACTACTGCTATCATCTGTAACCATGGCATGTGAAGCCATGTGGCTTAGTGGTAAAGCTCACAGTCGTAAGACCGTGAGTTCAATTTCTGGCAGCGTGTAATGTCCTTGAACAAGACACTTTATTTCACATTGTTCCAGTTCACTCTGCTGACAAATATAAGTTGTACCTGTAATCCTAAGGGCCAGCCTTGTCCACATTCTGTGAGTCACTTTGAAACAATCTGAGGACTATGTTAAGGGTACACATATCAGTCAAGTGCTCAGTCAGTTGCACGTTAATCTCATGATCAGGTTGTTCCATTAATCAGATCAACTGGAACCCTCATTGCCGAAGCCAACAGAGTCCCAGAAGTTTTAGCATGCACTAATGAGATATAAAATTAACCCCAGTACACAACTGGTACTTATTTTAACAACCGCCAAAAGGATGAAAAACAAAGTCAAACCCAGCAGAATTTGAACTCAGAATGTAAAGACAGACAAAATACTGCTAAGCATTTAACCTGGTATGCTAACAATTCTGCTAGCTTACCACCCTAGGAGCACATCCGGTATATGATCAAATACAGTATGTTGCTGTTCCTATGTTTGCAAGTGTTGTCAGTTTTTGCTCAACGTTGGTAGCAGAACAATGATTAATAAATACAAAATGGATTTGAAATTACTTGTGCCACCTCAGCTAAAACCTGAAAATGAAGAACCTTCAAGGAAAGAAGAGCAAATTTGGAAATTATTGATCAGCTTATAACTCATAAAGACAGCTCCCCAATTGTGCTCTGAATGTTTAAAGGAGAAAAAAAAAAAACCACAGAGGCTGTACTGCAAAATGGATTACCATCTTAAATGCTGATGGTAGAGATTAGATCTAAACCAATTAATATTTATTGCATATAAATCATTTGTGGCATTTGAACAATATCGAAGTCCACGGGAGACAGCAGTGAGGGATTATTTCATTCAGTTTGAACATCTTGTTGAAAGACTTACATGTTACAAAACGATTTTAACAGCTGTGTGGCAGTTAAGAAGCTCATTTTGAAACCACATGATTTTGGGTTCATTCCTACTGTACAGCACCTTGGACAAGTGCGTTTTCTACAATAGTGGCTCCAGGCCAACCAATGTCTTGTGAGGGAATTTCAGAGATGGAAAGTGTTTGCTATTTTTTATGGCTTCATGTTCTAAGTTCAAATTTTACCAAAGTCAATTTGCTTTCATTCGTTCAAGGTCTACAGACAAGTACCAATTGAGCACTGAGGCCAATGTAATCAAACCCCCAAAATTTCAGGCCCTGTGCATATAACGGAAAGGATTATTATTATCAATGGAATTTGTATCTTTATGGTACCAGTGCCTGTGGCACACAAGAAAACCATCCGAACGTGGCCGTAGCCAGTACCGCATCGACTGGCCCCCGTGCTGTGGGAACATGGTGGCAATCCATCAGTGCCGTAGTCAGTGTGGTGGGCACATGACAAACACCATCCGATCCGATCGTGGCCGTCCGCCAGCCTCATCTAGCACCTGTGTCGGTGGCACATAAAAACACCATCCGAAGACCCGGCAAGACTAGTCAGGCCATAACCCATGACCCTACCTGGGTCGTAGCAGTCCACCTGTGCATACCTTCCTTCTTGTGACACTTGTGAAGACCTGTTGAGGCAAGTGAAAACAAAATCAAATCAAAACAAATCAAAATAGATGAACATCAATGGAATTTGTATCTTGTGGTACCAGTGCCGGTGGCACGTGCATATAAGAAAACCATCCGACGTGGCCGTAGCCAGTACCGCATCGACTGGCCTCCGTGCTGTGGGCACGTAACAAGCACCTGGGGCACGTAACAAGCACCATCCGATCGTGGCCGTTTGCCAGCCTCATCTGGCACCTGTGTCGGTGGCACATAAAAACCCATCCGATCGTGGCCGTTTGCCAGCCTCATCTGGCACCTGTGTCGGTGGCACATAAAAACACCATCCGAGCGTGGCCGTCTGCCAGCCTCGTCTGGCACCTGTGTCGGTGGCACATAAAAACACCATCCGAGCGTGGCCGTCTGCCAGCCTCGTCTGGCACCTGGTCGGTGGCACATAAAAACACCATCCGAGCGTGGCCGTCTGCCAGCCTCGTCTGGCACCTGTGTCGGTGGCACATAAAACACAAATCCATCCGCTCGTGGCCTTACTGCCAGCCTCGTCTGCACCTGTGTCGGTGGCACATAAAAAAAAAAACACCATCCGAGCGTGGCCGTCTGCCAGCCTCGTCTGGCACCTGTGTCGGTGGCACATAAAATCACCCACTACACTCTCGGAGTGGTTGGCGTTAGGAAGGGCATCCAGCTGTAGAAACACTGCCAGATCTGACTGGACTGGTGCAGCTTTCGGGCTCCCCAGACCCCAGTTGAACCGTCCAACCCATGCTAGCATGGAAAGCGGACGTTAAATGATGATGATGATGATGATGATTATTATTATTATTATTAATATTAAAGGTAGCAAGCTGGCAGAATTGTTAACATGCTTAGCAGCATTTTGTCCATCTTTACGCTTTAAGTTCAAATTCCACCGAGGTTGACTTTGCCTTTCATCCTTTCGGAGTCAATAAAATAAGTACCAGTGAAACACTGGGGTCGATGTGATCAACTTACCCTCTCCCCACAAAATTCAGGCCTTGTGCCAATAGTAGAAAGGATTATTATTGTTATTATTATTATTGTTGTTGTTGTTGTTATTTACTTTTAATAGGCATGTTTGTTGAATTCACTTGCCAAGACACACCCAACGCCCTAGGGCAAATGAAGGATGTTACAGTATAACTGAAAGCTTGGGGAGGTGAAGTGGCTGGGGCAGTAGCAAAATAACTCCATGTAATACAACACAAACATTTAAGTTGATAGGGTTTTTCTAAAGATGTGGCAGTACTTATCAGCACAATCTTTTGGACTTCTCTGAGACATGGTTCTCCTGGGATGTTGTCTAGATTTTTCTGGCATCACTTTTTATCATACCTACAGCACCTACAATAACAGGAACAGTTTTTGCTTTAAGATGCCACATCGTTTGTACTTCAATTTCCAGGTCTTTATATTTACTAAATTTGTCAAATTCCTTTACAGATATATTTTTATCAGTGGGGTCACTTACATCAATAATAATAATAATAATAATAATAATAATAATTATTATTATTATTATTATTATTATTATTATTATTAGTAGTAGTAGTAGTAGTAGTAGTAGTAGTAGTAGTAGTAGTAGTAGTAGTAGTAGTAGTAGTATTTCTTCTTACATCGATGCTGGGTGAAGCAATCCTAGAAGACCAATTGTCAGGATCACCAAACTCTATTAAGAGAGTAACTGCAACTCCATAGGGGTGGCATCCATGGTTGTGTAATCAGCTAATGAAAGAGTCCCTATGACTCAAACTCCCAATTCAAATTTCATAATAATGGAATTGGATGATGACAGAGAGTCATGGGAATCCATGAACGCAGCAAAAACAAAAAATTATTTTCAGATATATTATAAAATCTAGTTAAGTGAGAATACATGATCCGGAATTTATTAAAGCTGAATGAAACCAAACTCAGTTGTTGATACTGGGATTCTTTGGCTGTCGATCCCAAATGTTTTTAATTAAGAGTCAGGACCCAAAAATATTTTACAGGAATGTTGAAACTATATCCCCATAAAAAAAAATCATAATATATATACATACTAATGTATACACATAAATACATCTTACTTTATACACATAAGTATATATATATATATATATATTAGTGTAGACACATAAATAAATGCGAGTGTATACACATAAATACATGTTAATGTATACACACAAATACAACCTATTTTATACACATAAATATATATATTTGCGTATACACATAAATGCGAGTGTATACACATAAATACATGCACTTTTACTTGTTTCAGTCATTTGACTGTGGCCATGCTAGAGCACTGCCTTTAGTCGACCAAATCAACCTAAGGACTTATTCTTTGTAAGCCTAGTACTTATTCAATCGGTCTATTTTGCTGAACCGCTAAGTTACAGGGACATAAACACACCAGCATTGGTTGTCAAGTGATGTTGGGGGAGACAAACACAGATACACAAACATATACACACACATACATTATATATATATATATATATATATATATATATATATATATTATATTAATTAGAGACAAAACCACTATTATGCAAATCAAACAAAGAAAGACTTAAGCCAATACATAAAAAGTTTTAATTATATTTAATTTATATAAAACTTTTTATGTATTGGCTTAAGTCTTTCTTTGTTTGATTTGCATAATAGTGGTTTTGTCTCTAATTAATATAATATAATATTTTACTATAAAATTGGATTCAATCCTAAATCTGATTTTTCCCTGTAAATTTGGATTTATTCCCTAATATTTAATAATATATATATATATATATATACATACATATATATATATATATACAACGGGCTTCTTTTAGTTTCGGTCTACCAAATCTACTCACAAGGCTTTGGTCGGCCTGAGGCTATAGTAGAAGACACTTGCCCAAGGTGCCATGCAGTGGGACTGAACCCAGAACCATGTGGTTTGTAAGCAAGCTACTTACCACACAGCCACTCCTACACCTACATGTTAATGTATACACATAAATACATCTTACTTTATTCACATACATATATATATATATATATATATATATATATTATATATATATATATATATATATATATATATATTAGTGTATACACATAAATAAATGCAAGTATATACACATAATATATCTTGCTGAATACATACAAATACATACAAGTATATATACATAAATATTTCTTACTACATACACACACACAAATGCATATTAGTATACAATATTTCTCAGTGTATAGAAACAAACACATATTATTGTGTATATGCATTCATACATATTGCATACACATAAATACATATTAGTGTATACACATAAATACTTAGTATGTCAGTGTGTCTGTGTACATATATACACACACACACACACACACACACATACACAAACACACAAATACTTCCCACTTGCAGATAAGAATTTCTCAGGTTATTTGCAGATGAAATTCAATCTTTTTCTTTTCTTTTTATTTTTTTTTTCTATCTTAAATTAGATTTTCTTAAATCCCAACAGTACTTCAATATAGTGTTGGTAACAGTAGGTCACAGGCAGAAAACCACAGATTAAATTCAGTTCCAAAGAATTATTCATATCAGGATAATTTGAGTTAATGTCTTCCATAAGTTACTTTCCTATATCTTAAAATAAATTCCTCAGGCTTTTCTCTTAATTTTCTTATAAAATTCTGGCACAAGGCCAGCAGTTTTGAGGAGTGGGGGGGAGTCGGTTACATCGACCCCAGTGCTCAAATGGTACTTATTTTATTAAAAAGATGAAAGACAAAGTTGGCCGCCTTTTATCCAGACATAATGCAGGCATGATGTTATCCAATGTGTCCGTTACTTTGAAAGATAATAGGGTGTGATTTGAGGGAGCTTTAGCTATTATTACTAGCAAGTCAAGCATCTGCATAAAGGTTCACTCATTGGCTCAAGCATAGTTGCTTAATTTTTCAACCCTGGTGGGAGGGAAGATAAAATTCCCGCCCGAAGGTATTTGAACACAAAACAGTATCACTGGGTGGATTAACCCTTTTGTTACCGTATTTTTGTCAACATAAGCTGCCTTTGGTTCAATTAAATTTTAAAATAATGAAGCATTTTAGTAAAACAACTTTCTCATTATTAAGCTGGGGTCTGGAACAAATTAGTGTAAAATTTTGATTGAAGATTATAACTTAGATAACATTAAAATAGTGAATTTAGGTCATAGAACCTGGGGCAGTTTTAGGCAGGCTGGTATCAAAAGGGTTAGGCACCATAAACTTGGGGAAAATCTAGGTGTAAATCAAAACTTTACAAGGAAAATTTAAATAAAGCAAATTATTACAACATTTTCATGGCAGTGGGTTAAAAAAACACAATAAAAGGCCTGAAATTTTGGGGGGGAGGTTAGTCAACTACATCGACCCCAGTGCATGACTGGTACTTATTTCATCAACCCCGAAAGGATGAAAGACAGAGTCAACCTCATTAGAATTTCAGCTCAGAATGTAAAGGCAGATGAAATGCTTACTTTTTATATACCGTAATATTCTCTGTTGTAGCTGAGGTACTTTTGTAATGCGACTGCAAGATGACTTTAAATATTACATGCTTTAATGCAAGCACTAAAAACATTTTTTTTCTGAATATGCAGTGCTGAAAAAAACTGGGGTGTGTCTGATTAACCTTTGTGCCTTTTATGTTAGCAAATACGGATATATGAAAGTTATGTAATGTTCACATGGTTGAGTTAAGGGAGGAATGAGGAACAAAAGAAAGTAAAAAAAAAATTTTTATAATAAAAAAAAAAGCAACTGATAAATCAGTCACACCCCTTCCCAAAACCTGTTCTCCCCATTTCCTCATTCATGCGCTGTCCATACCAGAAAATTGTTGACTATTCAGGTAAAACCCAGCGATTTTCACTGAATGACATAAGCTAAAGAAATGTTTGGTTCAACTGAAATTTACCTCTTGTCAGCAATTGTTACTGGTTATCAAAGAAAGCAGGAAAACTAGCTGATAACAAGTTTAAAAATTGTTTATGCACTGGTATGGCTGTGTGGAAAGGCTTTGATTATAGGTACACTCACTAAGGATGACCTAGGGTTAAAGAATAACTACAGTTCTGTCTGTTATCTTTTATTGGTTAGTCATTAGACTGTGGCCATGCTGGGCATTGCCTTCAAGAACTTTAGTAGAACGAATTGACACTCATACTTTGTTTTTTTCTCCTTTATTCAAGTCTGGTACTCATTCTATCAGTTTCTTTTGCCAAGCACTTAAGTTATGGGGACATAAACATACCAACATCAGTTGTTAGTGGTGGAGGATAAACAGGTGCACATGCGCACGCACACATACACCTAAGTTATGGGGACATGAACACACCAACACCAGTTGTTAGTGGTGGAGGATAAACAGGTGCACATGCGCACGCACACATACACCTAAGTTATGGGAACATAAACACACCCAGACCGGTTATCAAACAGTGGTGGGGCATAAAGAAATACACACACATACACACACATATGTATGTACAATGGGCTTCTTTCAGTTTCCATCTAACAAATCCACTCACAAGATTTTGGTCAGCCCAACGCTATAGAAGAAAACACTTGCCCCAAGATGCCACGCAGTGGGACTGAACCCAGAAGTAATGTGGTTGGGAGCAAACTTCTTACCACACAGCCACACCTGTGCCTATATTGTATATTTGAAAAGAAGAACATATTAAAACATATTATACAAAAGAATTAGGTGCAAGTATGATTGTGTAGTTAAGAAACCTACTTTGCAGCCACGTGGTTTTAGGTTCAATCCCACTTTGTACAAGTGTCTTCTACTATATCCCTGGACCAACCAGATACCTTGTGAGTGAATTTTGTAAGTAGAAACTATGTGATGGCCCATCATTTATAAACATGTGTGTCCATGTAATTAAGAAGCCCACTTTGCAACCACGTAGTTTCAAGTTCAGTCCCACTGCATGGCATTTTGGGCCCTGAGCCAACCAAAACCTTGTGAGTAGATTGAGTAAATGGAAACTAAAAGAAGCTCATCATGTGTGTGTGTGTGTCTCACCACTGCTAGACAACTAGTGTTGGTTTATTTACATCCCCCATAACTTAGCAGTTTGCTCAAGAACACAACGCATCACCCGGTCCAGGAATCGAAACCACAATCTTATGATCATGATGCTGACACCCTAACGACCAAGCCACATGCCTCCACTGAGGAATATTTAGCTGCTATATTTAGGTTAAACACATATCTTTCTTTTTTGATGTCAGACAATGCTCAAAGTGTGCCAAAATAATTTCATTTGCTTTAAACTCTTTAGCATTTACATTATTCTGTCGAATGTAATGCTTATTTCTTCACTTTGTTTTAAATCATGCATTATCTCATAGCTTTGAGATTTTGATAAGACTGTTTATTTTTAGTGGCATTATAGGGTAAGTACAAGAAGCCAGATCCAGCCAGTCTGAATATAAAACAGGTAAAATATTTTGGCTTGATATGGCCAGTTTAAACGCTAAAGGACTAAAGCATGCTATCAGTGACAAAAAAAAAAAAAAGGGTTGGAACCACTGCTGCCAAGTATGATTTGAGGGATATTTAGCTGCTATTCCTAGCAAGTCGTATGACCATATAGTAGCTCCTCAAGGAGTAAGCTAAGTACCATGGGCTGGTATCAGAAAGAGAGAGAGGTAGGGGCAGATCTATCTTTCAACACTGTCAAAGTGTAGTTTAGCTGGCTTTATCTGATTCAGTCAGTGAGGAAGGAAAAGCAGACCAAAGACTTGAAGACTGGAAGAAAGTCAGGCAGAGAAAAAAAAATAAAGGAGGGAGTGGAAGATGGGGGGGGACAGAATCTATAAACCCTACTGTACAAGTCAATGCTCACCAAAATGAATGTGTGTGTGTGTGTGTGTGTGGATGGGCCTGCTTGTGTACCTGTGTGCCCGCATCTGTGTATGTGTTTGTATGTGTGTGTCTGTACACGTGTGTACGTTTGTGTTTGAGCCTGCATATGTATATGTGTGTGCCTACATGTATGTGTGTGTGTGTGTATATGCATGCATTCTTGCATCTGTGAGTGTGTGTGTGCGTGCATGCACCTACCTGTGTGTATGTGTGTGTGTGTGCATGCCTACATGTGTATGTGTATGTGTGTGTATGTGTGTGTGCTTGCTTGCCTCAATGTGTGTGTGTGTGTGTGTGTGTGTGTGTGTACAAGCTTGCCTCTGTGTGTGTGTGCGTATGGCTGCCTGCCTGCATACACACGTGTGTGTGTATGTGGCTGCCTGCCTGTATGCATGTGTGTGTGGCTACTTGCCTGTGTGTGTGTGTGTGTGTGCATGTGTGTGTGCGTGTGTGTTGATGCCCACCTGTGAGTGTGTGTCTGTCTGTCCCTGCTTGTGTGTGTATGCATGTGTTTGTGTGTGTGTGTCTGTCTGTCCATCCCTGCCTGTGTATATATGTGTGTGTGTGCATGTGTGTGAAAAAATTGCTGACAAGAGTTAAATTCTCACTTTCCCACGGTTAAAGTCAGTTGCCTGCGTAATGTTCTAAAATGTGGGATGGATATAGAAGCGACAACAACTACAACAACAACAACATGAAGCTGTAGATAACCTTGAGCTCTAGCTATGACAAGAAACATAAGGAATCCAAAGAAGAAGGTACTAGAAATATTTCAATCAATAGACCTTATATACAACTACTACTCCCTAGACATAAAAACACGAATGAGGTGTGTCTCTAAGTACATGTGTGTGTGTGTTTATGCTCAATCTACGTATATGTTGACACACACACACACACATACATACACACACACACATATACACACACATACATACACACACACACACATACATACATACATACATACACACACACATACATACATACACACTCACACACACACTCACACACACATACACACACACATACATACACACACACACACACGCACACACACACACACACACACACCAAGTATGGTGTGATTTCTCAACAAGATTTCTTCTACGATTATTTCTTTTACTTTAAATGGTTTCCCCCCTTGTTGGAATTGTGACAAATATAAGGGCCCCACTACCCATCTATAGTAGATGGCATCTACACTGACTCCCTATGCCCATCATAAAGGCCAGATATTTATTTTATCGACCTCTCAGAAAACTGAAAGGGGCAAAAGTGACCATTAATTTTTATTGTTTTTTTTCCCCCTCCACTTCCTTTTTTAATTATAATTTTTCGCTAATTGCTGCCTTATCTACCACTATATCTCTCACATAAACGCGCGCACACACACATACCAAATTTAATACATGCATCTTTCTAAAACATGCATGCACCTGATATGCGCATAATATGCACAATATGCAAATACAGAAATACCGAAAGGGAATCACGTGCATGTATATATATATATATATATATACTCTTTTATTCTTTTACTTGTTTCAGTCATTTGACTGCGGCCATGCTGGAGCACCGCCTTTAATCGAGCAACTCGACCCCGGGACTTATTCTTTGTAAGCCCAGGACTTATTCTATCGGTCTCTTTTGCCGAACCGCTAAGTGACGGGGATATAAACACACCGGCATCGGTTGTCAAGCAATGCTAGGGGGACAAACACAGACACACAAACATATATATATATATATATATATATATATATATATATACATATATACGACGGGCTTCTTTCAGTTTCCATCTGCCAAATCCACTCACAAGGCTTTGGTCGGCCCGAGGCTATAGTAGAAGACACTTGCCCAAAGTGCCACGCAGTGGGACTGAACCCGGAACCATGTGGTTGGTAAGCAAGCTACTTACCACACAGCCACTCCTAATAGACAAGTATTCCTATGCATGCTTGCCTGCAGTGAATGCATATGCATATGCATGCATTTTCATCAGCACATCTTTACACATAGAGAAATGCTGTCCTCCAAGATTATTAGAGACAGTGCAACTGTTCTGCAGAAGCCCACACATTCTTACATTCACTGCCTGGCTATTCCCTGCTTCAGTAAAGGCTGCCAGTTCCTTTCTTCTTAACAACTATTTCTATTATTTCACTAATTCTTCTCTCAGGGTCTCTTTTCTTTCTTTTTTTTAATTAGCTACACAGCTTGTCTGTCAGGCTGTATTTAACTGACGGTGCAGTCATAAAAAATAAGAAAAAAGACAAACCATGGAATTCTAATCGTTGCAATTGTTTAAATTTAGTACCACAAATGCATTCTTAATCTTAGCTCTAAATTTTATAGTGCCGTGTTCTCTGGGTGGTATTGGTGCTAAACAGCAGAAATAGCAAGAGATAAGAGGATAAAACTTTTAGTTAATTTCTCTGGCGAGCTGGTAGAAACGTTAGCACACCGGGGCGAAATGCGTACTGTATTTCGTCTGCCGTTACGTTACGGGTTCAAATTCCGCCGAGGTCGACTTTGCCTTTCATCCTTCCGGGGTCGATAAATTAAGTACCAGTTACGCACTGGGGTCGATGTAATCAACTTAATCCATTTGTCTGTCCTTGTATGTCCTCTCTGTGTTTAGCCCCTTGTGGGTAGTAAAGAAATATATATCAAAACAGTTTTCATCAAATTCCATTGGCACAAGGGTTCAGCCACTCTTATTTTCAATCAATCCTACTACAGCCGTTTTTTGTAGAACCAGCCTTTGTAGAACACATATATAAATATGTGCATGTGTGTGCATGTGTGTGTGTGTGTGTGTGTAATAAATATCCTGGAAACAGCTGTAAGACCTTCTCTCTATAAATGTTCTAAAATCTACACAGCCTTGGGTTTTTTTACCTCATTCTGAAAAAAATTATATATATATATATATATATATATATATATATTTGACACAAATTATGGTTTTTCCCCTACTAAATTTACTCACAAGCCATTGGTTAACCCAGGGCTATTGTAGAAAATACTTGCCTAAGGTGCCAAGCAGTGGGACTGAACTCAAAACCATATGGTTGCAAAGTGAACTTCTTAACCACACAGCCATACCTACACACACACAAACACACACACATACATATTCTTCAGTGAGTAGATGATGTAGTCTTAGACATTTCCTGTTGATAGTTGGTGAAGGCGAAACAATATCCAACACAAGATAGAATCAATAGAGGAAATGAAATTGAAAGCCCTGCCATATGTAGTCACATCCGCTTCCGTTCCGAGTTCAAGGAACCTTAGAGCTGAGTCAGTCTTTTATCATATCGAGATCGATAAAATAAGTACCAGTAAAATACTTGTAACCATTTAATAGACTCAAAACTTTCAGAAATCGGTGACCATTATGGATTCTTTTGTACTCTAGGCACAAGGCCTGAAATTTTGGGGGAGGGGGCCAGTTGATTGGATCGACTCCAGTACGCAACTGGTACTTAAATTATCGACCCTGAAAAGACGAAAGGCAAAGTTGACCTCAGCAAAATTCGAAATCAGAACATAAAGGCAAACGAAATACCTATTTCTTTACTACCCACAAGGGGCTAAACACAGAGAGGACAAACAAGGACAGACAAACAGATTAAGTCGATTACATTGACCCCAGTGTGTAACTGGTACTTAATTTATCGACCCTGAAAGGATGAAAGGCAAAGTCGACCTTGGCGGAATTTGAACTCAGAATGTAACGGCAAACAAAATACCTATTTCTTTATTACCCACAAGGGCTAAACACAAAGGGGACAAACAAGGACAGACATAGGGATTAAGTCGATTACATCAACCCCAGTGCATAACTGGTACTTAATTTATCGACCCCGAAAGGATGAAAGGCAAAGTCGACCTTGGCGGAATTTGAACTCAGAACGTAACGGCAAACGAAATACCGCTAAGCATTTCGCCTAGTGTACTTACGTTTCTGCCAGCTCGCCGCCTTGTGACCATTGTGGATTGGCAGAATTGTTAGAGCATTATTTATTGCAGTATTTATTTTGGCTCTTTAGATTCTGAGTTCAAGCCTAACCAAGGTCAACTTTCATCTTGACTCTTATCAGACTAATAAAATAGAGCAGTGCTTCTCGAACTATCTGATGTGGCGTACGCACAGTTTTTTTCCCCCAATGTGCCTAGGCTGGTTTTGTCTAAATTACAAATACTAATGATTAATGTTTTCTAGCATCAGCCATCATATAAATAGCATAGATGTTTTCTGTAAAATGATGATGGGTGAAGATGATGATGTAGATGACAATGATGAAGATGATGACGAAGATGCAATAATGATGATGTTGATGACAACAATGATGATGCTGCTGTCACTGCCAACAATGATGATGACAACAATAATGAAATGATGGTGGTGATGACAAAAATGATGGTGATGGTAGTGATGTTGATGATAATGATGATGGTGGTAGTGATGATGATGGTGGTGGTGGTGTTGGTGGTGGTGATAATGATGATCATGATGATGATAAAAATGATGATGATGATGATGATGATGATGATGATGAAAATGATGACAAGGATGATGATGAAGATGATGATGAAATTGATGATGATTTCTATATAAGAAATCAAGACTATACTTTTGGAATTCAGGGAAAACAGTTGAAAATAATTTATCTCAGTTATGAGCTGACCTCAGCCATAAAGGGACACAGGGCAAATGCCCCAAAGTATTTTATTTTGTCCAGTAACCGACCAATTCTGCCACCCACAACAATTGTTTATACCAAATATTTACAAAATCATCTACTTGGTGATGGGGGTGGGGGAGAAAATTACAGTTAATTAGTTGATTTGAGAGAGATGAAAGGTAAAAATCGACTTCTGCAGGATTTGAACCGAAAATGTAAAGAAACACAGCTTAAACACAACACATACAGTGTATATGTCATTTTACCTCCCAATCTCTCAAATCACACCATCATCATTAAAAGATAAATAAAAGGAGACTATGTAAGATAATGAAGTCCAAAATAAACTTGAACAGAGCTGACGGGGGGGGGATAAACAACAGCAGAAGCATAATACTGTCAAACATTGATAATATTAATGGTTTCCGACATACACAGAAAGCTGCAAATTTTGGGGGAGAGATGCAGTCAATTAAATCAACTCTAATACAAGACTGAAATTTATATTGCTATTGGAAAACAAATGATAGCACTGGCATATAGCTGTCTCGGCTATTACCGAACTGGATGGCTATGGCTGGAATGACTGATTATAGGTTTACCCCAGTTAGGGCCAGCTTAAGGTTAAACAACGTTATAGTGTAAAAACCCAAGATAATGCAAGTTATAAGAAATACAACAGGTCAAATGTTAGCACTTTTATTTTATATTCCAATATTTCGGGGTTAAGATGTCCTTCTTCAGGAAAAAGAAATCATAGATTTAGTGTTGTTATTTCTTTTTCCTAAACAGGGGGTCTTAATTCCAAAATATCGAAATATCGAAAAATAGGATTCAAGGGCAAACTATTGGCTTTTATTTCTTTTTAATCAGTGTTTTGGCTTTAAAAAAAAAAAAACATAAAAGAATTTACTCTAAAGCTACAAATTTCAAGGGAGAGATGTAGTCTATTAAATCAACTCTCAGATGTCATTGATGTTTATATTGCTATAACGGAAGAGGTAATAGTTCTGGCCGACAGCAGTCTCAGCTATTACCGAGTTGCAATCATTTGCAATAAGAAAATAACCTCATCTTTCATATATCAAAACAGAGGTTTCTTAAATAAACAGAAACCCTCAGGTACAGGAAGTCTTAACATTTAAGCCTTTTGCAACAATCTGAGTAAGATAGCTCTATAGGAGTTTTTCTCAACCTATTTACCCCCCCAGCCCCACTGTTGTGTTTTGTATTTTGTCACCTGATTTATTCAATCTGCCACAGGAGTGGCTGTGTGGTAAGTAGCTTGCTTACCAACCACATGGTTCCGGGTTCATTCCCACTGCATGGCACCTTGGACAAGTGTCTTCTACTATAGCCTCGGGCCGACCAAAGCCTTGTGAGTGGATTTGGTAGACAGAAACTGAAAGAAGCCCGTCGTATATATGTATATATATGTATGTATGTATGTGTGTGTATTTTATGTGTTTGTGTTTGTCGCCCCAACATCGCTTGACAACCGATGCTGGTGTGTTTACGTCCTCGTTACTTAGCGGTTCGGCAAAAGAGACCTATAGAATAAGTCCTGGGGTCGAGGTGCACGACCAAAGGCGGTGCTCCAGCATGGCCACAGTCAAATGACTGAAACGAGGAAAAGAAAAGAGTGAGAAAGCTATAAGCAAGATCAAGACAATTGCAGGGCTACACCTGGGGGAAAGGAATTATAACAATCTGAGGTACACAGCCGGATACGGCTTTGTTTGTGGACATAGAAGAGAAGCTTCAGGGACTGAGGAGAGTGGAAAGCTTGGATTGATGATTAACTGCCAGAAAACCTTCTCAAGAAAGCACAGGTACCCATATTTTGCTTGAGGGTGAAATGGAACTGGGATAGAGCAGAAGGACAGTTTCATATATCTGACGTAGGAGTGGCTCTGTGGTAAGTAGCTTGCTTACCAACCACATTGTTCCAGGTTCAATCCCACTGCGTGGCACCTTGGGCAAGTGTCTTCTACTATAGCCTCGGGCCGACCAAAGCCTTGTGAGTGGATTTGGTAGACGGAAACTGAAAGAAGCCTGTCGTATATATGTGTATATATATATATGTATGTGTGTGTGTGTTTGTGTGTGTGTCTGTGTTTGTCCCCCTAGCATTGCTTGACAACCGATGCTGGTGTGTTTATGTCTCCGTCACATTATTCACAATGTTTTCAATTAATCATGCATTGTGTCTTAGCTTTGAGTTTTTGATGATTTAGAATGACATTGTCAGGTTGGTACAAGAGGCCAGATCAAACCAGTTTATGGCCAGTTTGAAAGCTAAAAAGTTAAAGAAAACCTTGTGCCTGCCTCTGTGTGTGTGAGAGAGAGCATCTAATTATGTTTATATATATATGTTAAGTCTGTCTGTTTGTCTGTCTTTATCTCTCACTGTATGTGTATATTTCTGCTCGCGCATGTGTGTGTGTGTGGGGGCCTCCAATACCAAAACCACCCTGTCACCAAAAGCTGGTTGAATGTCCAGTCCAGTCATGCCAAATTCTTAGTATCCAAACAGCCACACCCGGTCATCTCACTCCATGTGTGCTAATGTTTGGTGAGATAGAGCTAAACACACCACAAAATTAAAAACGGAATATTCTTCACTTCTAACATTTAAAGCAAAACATAAAAAAAAACAGAAAGAGACGGCGGGGAGAGAGATAGAGAGAGAGAGAAGCATCACTGCTGAGGAGCCGAACTACAGCAATGTTTATCACAAACATGTCAAAACAGAAAATATCACCAACAAACATCAAGCTCATATTTCTCGTTGATAAACTATGATTCCTTTATTCAATAAAGAAGGACTTGGTAATGTCCATCAGTTTACAATGTTTATATTATTTACAAGCTAAAACATATAAATATCCATTTTTAGCACATGGTTTTTTTGGGGGTTTTTTTTTCAAACTTAATACACAAAATTCACCGAAATATTTCTATTTATGCCAATGTGTGCAGCAAATAAACAACTTTGATAATTACTGTTCTAAATATAGTTGCTTGACCTGCTAGAAATAGAAACAATTCTCTCTTAAATCACACTATTCTGTCTTTAAAAAAAAATGGAAGGACAGAGTGGACAACGTAAGTTGAGATACATTAATTTAAATTTTTACTTGCTTTGAGTCATTGGACTGCAGCCATGCTGGAGCACCAACTTGAAGGTTTGAGGTGAACAACTTGACCCCAGAGCCTTTTTTTTTTTTTTTTTTTGAAGTCTAGTACTCAGTCTATTAGTCCCTTTTGAAGAACTTGTGGGTGCAGAAACAAAGTTATGAAACTGGTAGTGCAAGATAGAAAGCCTAGCTGCCATATATGTGGCAACACAAACCATCTGAGAGTTTTATTATTAACCTGGAAGAACTTGAAAACCAGAAGAGGACAGCAGAAACTGTGGTTATCAAAGAATCACTTTTTCCTAAATACATTTAATGAAATTAACTAAATTTGTCACTAAACTAATGTTTGGAACATAACCAAACAAAAAGGCTTTTATATAAATTATGAAGTAAAGCTTTAATTTAAATATGAATATTTTAAACAAGTGGTTTTGTATCATGGACACAGAGGTGGGTTGGTATTAATAGGGTCAATGTTTTTGATAGAGAAACAGTAACCAAGCACACACACAAAAACCCAACACACACACATACCTCTTCTTTTGGACACAAACAACTAAGCAAGAGCCAATGAGCAGGCCTACATTTAGTCACCTAGCCTTCTAGAAATGGCAGCCAAATTTTCCTCAAACTACATAATACTGAATAATGTAGTTCTAAATAAATTATGTCTAAAAACAAATCTTAAAAAAAAAGATGTTTGGGATGGCCATGAATGGAATGTCTAGTTGAGACTGACTTGGAGCTAAACGACAACAGCAACAACATAACAGTAGATGACTGATTGACTGTCAAGATATTCTGATGAAGCAATGTCTACAGCTGTATATATATAAAGGATGACAGACAAAGGAGATGAAGGGAGGGGCTCAGAGGGAAGTGGGATCAGAGGAGGGGAAATATTTCAACAAATGACAGATAAGAGGGATACCACATACATACATGCATACATACACACACCCACACACACATGCATGCATACGTACATACTTATATACCTTCACACACGCATACATATATACATTCACACACACACATATACATTCCCACACACACATATACATTCATACACACACACACATATACATTCACACACACACACACACATATACACACACACACACGCATATATATACACACCTACACACACACACACATATATATATATATACACACCAACACACACACACACCAACACACACACACACCAACTCCTCTTTACCCAATGTCTGTTTTCTAAGAAAATCATGGCACAGTTACATCTAGTGGCAGTGGTTGAGATAAGGGCAGTTTGTCTCCATAATAACAGAC
Source organism: Octopus sinensis (assembly GCF_006345805.1). NCBI lineage: Eukaryota > Metazoa > Mollusca > Cephalopoda > Octopoda > Octopodidae > Octopus > Octopus sinensis. Next base: position 24,186,526 of record NC_043017.1, read on the forward strand.
ACATAAAATGTTGACAAAATACTTGACAGTAGAAATAATGAGGGACCTTCCCTTACCAACTGGTTGCTCCACCTAAGAGAAATAACAGCCAAATTTTTATCAAACCAGACTCAGCTATAGTGGTTCCCAACAAGGGTCTGTACAAGATTTCATCATTAAAATTTATGTCTGTGTGTATATATATGTGTGTGTGTATGTATATATGTATATATATATATGAGTGGCTGTGTGGTAAGAAGCTTGTTTACGAACCACATGGTTCCGGGTTCAGTCCCACTGCATGGCACCTTGGGCAAGTGTCTTCTACTATAGCCTCGGGCCGACCAAAGCCTTGTGAGTGGATTTGGTAGACGGAAACTGAAAGAAGCCCGTCGTATATATGTATATATATGTATGTACGTGTATGTTTGTGTGTCTGTGTTTGTCCCCCTAGCATTGCTTGACAACTGATGCTGGTGTGTTTATGTCCCCGTCACTTAGCGGTTCAGCAAAAGAGACCGATAGAATAAGTACTGAGCTTACAAAGAATAAGTCCCGGGGTCGAGTTGCTCGATTAAAGGCGGTGCACCAGCATGGCCGCAGTCAAATGACTGAAACAAGTAAAAAGAGTAGTCACACTATTAGTTGTGTTGCTGTCTCGTGCACAGCTGAACACTCCCATACATATTTAAGAACTGGGTTTGATACAGGTATGGCCTGGTTTCACTGTCATCATTTAACGTCCATTTTCCACACTGATATGGGTTGGACGGTTTGACAGGAGCTGGCCAGCTAAAGACCTACCTGGGATCCAGGTCTGTTTCCACATGGTTTCTACAGATAGATGCCCCTCCTTTATGCCAACCACTTTACAGAGTGTACAGGGTGCTTTTCTTTTTTCGTGTGACACCAGTACAGATGCTTTTACGTGACACCAGCATGGGTCCTTTTTATGTAACACCAGCACCCATGAACCTGCAAGATAAGGATTGCTAACCTGAAGAGGGATGTAGGGGACAACCAATTATTTTGCTTAGCTTAAAGTGTCTTCCAACGCACTGCAAACCACCAGAAGTCTCAGCCCCTTGTCATCCCCTCTGTGGGGCCCAACGTCTGAAGATCCTTTCACACCACTTCATCCCATGTCTTGATGGGTTTATAATAGGATTTTTTTTTATAATTAACAAATGAACGGTTATGGGAAGGGGGGGGGTCCACCGGAGTAAAATAAAAATCAAAGGGCCTATAGGAAACAAACGGCTGAGAAACACTACTTAACTATTTTAGAAAAAAAGAAGGGCAACATTGAATGTGTTTGAGACATTTTAGCACAGCTGTTTTTGGTGCCAACCATTTGGTGCCACCAATTTGAGGCAGATGCTTTAATATTTCTCTCATTCTATCTCTCTCTCCCTTCCCCTCTCCCCCTCACTATCTCCTCCCTATCCTCTTTCCCTCTCTCTTTCTCTTCTCTCTCTCTTTTCCCATCTCTCTCTCGCTTTCTTCCTTCTGTTTCTCTCTTCCTCTTTTCTCTCTGTGCTTTCCCTCTCCTCTTCTCTATCCTCTCCATCTCCTTTCCTTCTCTCTTCTATAACAATTTCCTCTCTCTCTCTCTCCCTCTCTCTTTCTCTTTCTCTCTCTCTCTCTCTTTGTTTATGTGTATGAGAATATTTCTTTTAGGAATATGAGAAGAGGGAACATGTTTATGTCAATTAAGGTCAATTACGCTCAATTAATCAATTGTAATCCCTCTCCATAGGTGTGTGTGTGTGTGTGTATTTCTGTGTGTATTTCTGTGTGTGTGTATTTCTGTACATGCATGTGTGTGTGTGTGTGTGTGTGCGTACGCGCATATGTTTGTCTTCTGTGCCAAAGAAGTAGTCACTGAAACACATTCAAAGGCAACTCAGCCATACCAAACAGCAGAAAACAAGAAAAATTATTTTCATACCTTCCTGTCTTCCAACAGACATTACATTGTTACTAAACAACACACACGCGCACACACACACACAATTCTGCTTGCTCCAGATGTTTGACCTAATTGAGAAAATAGCTATTTCCACACCTATTTCATGGGTGAATGCTCAAACATGTAGTAGTGGTATCATCCAACTGTAAAATATTACTGACCCAACAAAATTAATGCAAGCATGGACGTCATCATCATCATCATCATCATCATCACTATCACCATCAACAACAGTATCACCATTTCACATCTGCTTTCCATGCTAGCATGAATTGGACGAATCATCATGGTCCAAGACACCTCCCAAATAAACCAGCGCTCATGCATGTCATTAGCCCTGGTTTCTAAGGAGGGATGCCCTTCTTCGCACCAGCCACTTTACAGAGTGTATTGAGTGTATTTTCTTATTTCTTTATTGCCTACAGGAGGCTAAACATAGAGGAGACAAACAAGGACAGATAAAGGGATTAAGTCGATTACATCGACCCCAGTGCATAACTGGTACTTAATTTATCGACCCCAAAAAAAATTTGAAAGGCAACTCGGAATGTAAAGATGGACAAAATGCCACTAAGCATTCCACCAACTCAAGTTCACCTGATTCAGCAGTCGACCTAAAATAAATGGGCTTCTTTCATATGAAGAAAAAACATCACCAAGGGTTTACTATTTTGTTGTTTCGTTCTGGCACAAGTTGAGCTGATTAGCCCAGATGATCAGTGACCCCCATAGCAGCATTATAGGCTCCTGGGCAAATCAACACACTGGGCACTATAGTATAGGTTTACTGACAGCAAACCAAAGCATCAATAGATCAGAATTGAGCCCCTGGGGCACTGCCAAGTGTGCCCATACTTTAAGATAGCACTGGATACAATGACAGACTCTTGCAATGATTTCAATGTGTATGCAAATCCAGTTACTGAACTGACAGGACAACCTACTCACTTGTTTTACAATGCCAGATCTTAGAGTTATGAGTACAGTCTATCTGAGGGGCTTCTTTACAGTTACCATCTCCCCAAATTCACTCACAAGACTTAGGATTGCCCCAAGATTGTGATGGAACTTATGAATGCTAAGAGTAGTCTTAAAATTATCTTAAAGAGCTCATCCCACTAAAAACCAGCTGTACAGAGATCTCCTGTCCATTTCTATCATTATAAGGGTAAGGGGCTTGTGTTTTGTGGGACATGGCTGGCAAGCAAAACAAGAGTCAGCAAGGGACTTACAGCTATGGATGCCACAGTATGGCCATACTCGAGCAGGTCATCCAAACACAATACATGTCGCTCAGCTCACCAGAAACACTGGATGCCTCCCCAAAGACCTCTCTCAACTAATGCAGGGGCAAGATAGATGGCACGCATGGGTTGAAAGTGCCCAAGCAAGCTCAACCAGATAATGATGGTGAAGACTATGATAAAGGGACTCACCCAATATGCCAGACAGTAGGATTGGACCCAGAACTTCAAGATTGCGAAGACAACTTAGCCACTTAGCTAAGTTCCCATCCACTCTACCCACAGCATCTGTTATCTGTTTCACTCATTAGACTGTAGCCATGCTGGAGCACCACTTTAATGGATTTAGTCAAAGAAATCAACCCCAGGACTTTATTCTTAGTCTGGCACTTATTCTATCAGGCTCTTTTGCTGAACAAGCAAGGGGGGGGCGACAAACAAATACAAAAGACAGTCTCACGGAGGCTACAACAGGTGGCCGAGACTTTTGGCAGTCGCTGTGTTTGAGAAGACCCGTCAAGCTAAGTGAAAACAGAGCTGTGGCCAGTGCTGGTGACATGTAAAAGACACCCATGCCAGTGACACGCAAAAAAGGCACCAGGTACATACTGTGGAGTGGTTGGCATTAGGAAGGACGTCCAGCAGTGGAAACCAAGCTAAAACCGACTGGAGCCTGGTACAGCTCACCAGTTCCAGTCAAACAATCTAACTCATGCTATCATGGAAAACAGACGCTAAATGATGGTGATGATGATATATATACATATATTACTCTTTAATTCTTTTACTTGTTTCAGTCAAGCAAATCAACCCCAGGACTTATTTTTTGTAAGCCTAGTACTTATTCTATCGGCCTCTTTTGCCGAACTGCTAAGTTATGGGGATGTAGACAAACCAGCATCAGTTGTCAAGCGATGTTGGCAGAACAAACGCAGACTCAGACATACACACACACATACTTATATATATATATATGACAGGCTTCTTTCAGTTCCCATCTACCAAATCCACTCACAAGGTTTTGGTTGGCCCGAGGCTATAGTAGAAGACACTTGACCAAGGTGCCATGCAGTGGGACTGAACCAGGAACCATGTGGTTGGTAAGCAAGCTACTTACCACACAGCTGCTCCACCTATATATATATATATATATTGGCTACTGAATAATTGTCACATATTATATTTACAGATAAATTCCTCTATTTATATAATATCGAGGTCTCTTTCATTCTTTTGTTGTTTTGCCATTTCTATCAATATATACACACACACACACACACACATATATACATACACATGACATATATACATACACACACATATATACATATATACATGACATATATACATGACATATATACATACACACACATATATACATACACATGACATATATACATATACATGACAGGCTTCCACACAGTTTCTGTCCACCAAGCCCACTCACAAGACTCAGGATTATAGTAGAAGACACTTGCCCAATAGGCCATGCAGTGGAAATTGATCCTGAAACGACATTGTTGCCAAGCAAGTCTCTTAACCACACAACCAAACATTAAAATATATCAAACGAAATTCATGAATAAAGGTTAATCTACATCAGGAACAAAAATGTAGGGCAAAAAAAAAATACTACCGAGCTGGATTCCTTAAGGGCAGGTAGTAAAACGGATTGGTGGGGGGTGATATTGTTAAGCAGACCTATTTAAAGAGGGTGAGCTGTAGATAAGGAACTGGGTTAAGGAATATCAACCCAGAAGAACAGTGATGGGGAAAACTAGCTTAGTGGGAAGAGAAAAAAATAAGGCAAATAAGTAAAAAAAAAACAAAAAAACAATATAGTTAAAAGTTGACACTACAAGAGGAAATCAAGGCAGCTTTTTATTAAACTTAACCCTCTTAAAATATCTCTGGTTCTTATAAATGGGGAGAGACAGAAGGAGAAGAGAGGGTGTGTGTGTGTGTATGAGAGAAAGAGAGAAGGAAAGACAGTGTGTGTGTCAGACAGACAGACAGAAAGACAGGCTATATGTGCGTGTGCGGGCGTATGTGTTTGTGAGAGAGGGAGGGAGGGAGTTTGTGAGAGAGACAGAGTGTGTGTGAGAGAGAGAGAGAGACAGAGTGTGTGTGTGAGAGAGAGAGACAGGGTGTGTGTGTGTGAGAGAGAGAGAAAGAGACAGACAGAAAGAGTATGAATGTATGCGAGAGAATGAGTGTGTGTGTGTCTGTGTGAGGAGGGTATATGAGCGTATGTGAGAGAGAGAGAGAGAGAGAAAGAATGTAGGTAAAAGAGAGAGTGTGTGTGTATGTGCATGTGTGAGAGAGGGAATGTGTGTGTGTGTCTCTGAGTATGTGTATATGCTGCAATGGAAAGGTAAAAAAAAACAAATAAAACCCACCGACCCTTCTCCTTCCCGAGCAACATCGATGGCTGTCAAACATATTCCTTCAGCGACAAACCCAAACTTTTGCTGTAAACGTGTTTTGTACAGACTTTGCCATCTGATAATTACTTTCTTTGCTGACAGAAACAACCTCAGCGCCATTGTCACTTCTCTTCATTTTATTTTTGACGTAGCATTTCCTTCCGTTTTTATCTTTCACTTGTCTCAGTCATTAAGACTTGCGGCCATGCTGGAACACCGCCTTCAAGAGATTTTAATCGAACGAATCGACCCCAGTACTTTAAAAAAAAAAAACACTGGTAATTATTCTATCGGTTTCTTCTGCCAAACCGCCAAGTTACGGGGACAGCGACACACCAACATCGGTTGTGAAACGGTGAGGGGGGGGACAAACGTAGACACAAAGACGCATATAAACACACACACCACACACACACATATTTATGCGTGTGTGTGTGTGTGTGTAGGGAGAATTCACAAAAAACAAAAGACGAAGACAGGTGGTGTAGACAACAAATAGATGTATTAGTGTAAGGCTCGGGAAGTGAAAAAGTCTTTAACGTTTCGAGCCTATGCTCTTCCACAGAAAGGAACACAGAAAGAAACAAGGAGAGAAAATAAAGAACGTGTAGTGGCTAGCGATCCTGATAGATAGCTGTAACCATGAAAATCATATGGAAATAAAAGCTCTGTTCACCTCTCATACGCACTGACTCTATGCTACCTGCACTCTTATCCACAAGTGAGATGTGGGTAACTACAAGGAGGATAGAACATTGCTTATGATACAAAGGGCTATGGAAAGATACATGCTAGGAACATCATTAAAAGAGCACATTTGAAATTAGATAATCTGAGAATGGGGCGGAGTGAATGATGTCATTGCAGAGTACTGGCAAGTACAAGTTTTGCTGGACTGGACATGTTGCAAGGTTCACAGACAACAGGTGGACCTGTGCAGTTGCTAAGTGGTATCCAAGAGATTTTTATATGGCCTTTGGAAAGCTGTTTTTATGGGGTAAATCAACCTCAGCAGAATTTGAACTCAGAACACAGAGATGGACAAAGGACAAAATGATGCTAAGCATCTTACCCTGCATGCTTATGATTCTGCCAGCTCCCTGCCTCATCCGATGAATAAATAATAATCCTTTCTATCATAAATACAAAGCCTGAAATTTCGAGAGGTGGGGTGTCAAGTTGATTACATTGACCCCAGTCCTCAAGTGGGACTTATTTTATCAGTCCTGAAAGGATGAAAGGCAAAGTCAACCTCAGCAGAATTTGAACTCGGAATGTAGAAATTGACAAAGGACAAAATGCTGCTAAACATCTTGCCCAGCATGCCAACAATTCTGGCAGCTGACCCCACTTTATTCAATAAATGAATAATAACAATAAAGTACGTCTTTGTTCAGTTTGACCCTTCAACATTCAGATTATTGTCAAATGCAATGCTGATTTATTTGCACTGTTTTGGATTAATCATGCACAGCTTCATTCAGATAACATTGGTCTATTTGAAACACAGCTTCATAGTGGGATTGAACCTGGAACCTGAGTATATGCAAGTTTTGATTCTAACATTCTTAGATTTATACCAACTTAAAACCATCTGAGATTCTTCGGTATTTTTTTTTCTTTTTGTCTTTGCTAAATACTGACCACTTTAGCCAGGCACAAATGTAGTGGTAATACTTCAAAGAGCCTGTAAATGACCAAAGTAGTAGGTTACTGAACCAGCAGCGAATGTCAGTGGTTCATATCCTGTAACTGGCATTCTATTGTGCCCATAACCTAGGCACTTAACTTTCATGGGTTGATACTTAAGTATTTCTAAGTAGGTTGTAGTTTAGTCTCTGGTCAACACTGGTCAACGACCATCCTGTCTTTTCAGACAGTTTATCTTTTTTTTAACTTTTAGCTTTTACTTGTTTCACTTTCACAACAGAACACCTAGGGTGAGAGTTTTCTACCATAGCCTCTCTGTAAGTAAAATTTGATAAATGAAAACTGTGTGGAAGCCAGTCACACACACATACACATGCAAATTCTCATTTGTACCTATAATCATAGTGCATAAGGTTATGTACCAACAAATTTACATGGAAAAAAAAACTAAAAATACCAAGTTTTTCAAAGAAAGAGCAAAAAAAAAACTGATGCAGATTCTCCAAATTCAATTTACTGGTGGCACAAGAAGATTTGTAAGACGTTCCAAAGCTTCTCTATCTTCCATCTTGAGATTCTGTTAGCAACCAGTTTGAACTCTCTTAAGAATTTAAATGAAACTCAAAGAAAAGACACACCCACACACAGACATATGATTGCCTCATCTAGTCAGGTGGTAGCCATCTCATATTCAACCTGATTATTCCAATTTACTTTCATCCTAACATGTGCGTGGGATGTGACTTTTCACACCACACATCCATCACTATAGGACTTCATAGAGTACAAAATGGATCATGAAATAAAAAGATAATAAGACATCATCTGTACATCATTGGATTTAAGTGACAAAAGCTTGTACAACACTTTTGTCACTCTTTCAGTCACAACAGTAGGTTCCATTGACAAACTTTGCAAGATGACTGATACAATTTTGACTGTAGGTTTTATGTCAGAGTATTTTTCTCCTCAAAGAGCTCCCTTCTCCTTATGGCTTTGTCCAAAATAACAGAAGCCCCTTCTACCTTTGAGGAATCTATCAAACCCTTTCAATACCAACCTGGCCGATACCTGCTCTGGCTCTGAGTACAAATGTCTTGTTTTCATACGTTTTGAATAAAAATCTTCCACCAAACCATAGTCACAATTTATATTCCTAACACCAGCTTAGTGATAACTAAGTTATTTTACTAAACTCTTTGTTATATTCAAAATTAATTGAAAGGAAAGGGAACACAGAGCATCTCAAAATAAATATGGTAACAAAAGGGTTAATCCATAAATGGGACTCTGACAGGTAATACAGTCCTGGGTCAGAAAAGGCCTGAAAGTCATGATAATGAGAGGTGACACCAGGCTCCCTACAACACCAGAACTCCCAAGCAGGAGATTCCCCACTGGATGCAGTTTAATGTCATACTCAGAACAGATGGAGAGACAGACAGACAGACACACATAAATATGGTCCCTCATACTCGTTTACATTTACACCAGCAACATGGTGCTCTTGGATTTGTTAGTAAATCAACCTGATAACTCACACATGGCAAATACAATTTTTAAGTGGATCAGCAAAAATATGCAAAAACTTTTCTCAAATTTGTAATGTAAATTTTTCTTTTCCTTTTTTTTGTTTTTTCCCATGCCAGTGGCACATAAAAGGGTACCATTCGAGTGTGATCTTTACCAGCGTCGCCTTACTAGCACTTGTGCCCGTGCTAGTAGGGTGCCAAGAGCACCATCCGAGCGTGATCGTTGCCAGAGCAGCCAACTGGCTCCGTACCGGTGGCACGTAAAAGGGCACTATTCAAGCGTGATCGTTACCAACGTCGTCTTACTAGCACCTGTGCCGGTGGCATGTGTAAAAAGATTCGAGCGAGGTCATTGCCAGTACCGCCTGACTGGCCCCGTGCCGGTGGCATGTAAAAAGTACCCACTACATTCTCGGAGTGGTTGGCATTAGGAAGGGCATCCAGGTGTAGAAACTCTGCCAGATCAAGATTGGAGTCTGTTGCGGCCGTCTGGTTCGCCAGCCCTCAGTCAAAATCGTCCAACCCATGCTAGCATGGAAAGCAGACATTAAACAATGATGATGATGATGATGATAATTATCTACATTCCAACAATGGAGCTTCATATCTTCGTTAGAAACCAGCTCCTTCCTTACAGGAATATTCCAAATAACTAAAAACAGAAGAAACAATGCCTCCGTACACATGTGAATATGTGTGTGCATCTTTGTGTGTATTTGTATGTGTATGTTTATGTGTACAAGTGTGTTGTTGAGAAACATTTCTTATAAGCCAGGGCATCAAACGAAAATACCTTGTAGTGTGTGTGTGTGTGTGTGATCATTTCTCTCTGTGCATGTGTTTCGTAGAGAACATTTCTTAAAAACCAGTGCATCAAACAAAAACACTTTGTGGTATTTGTTTCGCCAGAGTTGTGCAGACACTGCTATTGTCAATCTCGATCTCTGGTCTCTCGCTTCAGAAACGCAATGAACCAATGATTAACCTGTGGGAAGCTTACGCAACCAGAACTAACACCACTGTTCACGAATCGTGCGATAAAAATAAAATAAAATAAAATAAACAAATAAATAAATAAATAAATCACGTGAAGTTAATGAATGTATAAATGAATGAATGGATGACATGACCTGACCTCTGCCCACACGAAAACCATTCATAACAAATAGAGTAGCAATAAAAGTAGCCTGGCAGTGGTTTCAATTGAATCCTTGTAAAGTGAGCAAAACAATTTGTCAATTAAGCTGGTTTCAATATGAAGACCGTCAAGATTTAAAGAGCAAAAACGAAGAATGACAACAGAAGTGGTCGAGAGGAGACGGCGAAAGGCAACATATGTATGTGAGAGAGAGAGGGAGGGAAAGAGAGACGATGAGGCAATGTGTGTGTGTGCATATGTGTGTGTGTGTGTGAAGTGAGAGGAGATGAGAGAGAGAGAGAGAGAGGAAAGAGGGTGAGAGAGCAAGAGAGAGAAAGAGTGATGAGAGAAAAGAGAGATAATGAAAGGTAACATGTGAGTGAAAAGAGATAGTGAGAGAGAGAGGAGGAGAGACAAGAAAGAAAAGAGAGCGAGGGAGAAAAGAGAGAGAGACAGAGAAAGACACACAGAGAGGAGGAGAGACAGAGAGAAAAAGAAAGAGGTGACAGTGGAGAAAAGATAGATAGACAGAGAGGAGACAGAGAAAAAGAGAGATGAAAGAAAATGGAGAAAATGAGAGAGAAAGAGAGAAGAGGGAGAGAGAAGAGAGAGAGAGAGAGAGAGAGAGACTGAGCAATTGAAAGTGCATTTTACATTCCTCGTCTCTCTGGTACATGTAACCATCAGGGTGAGGGACAAGAGTGCATATTTCCAGTGTTGGAGCAAAATTACTGCTATAAGCAACCCTCCTATGATATACAAGTACAATCCACAAGTCTGCTGTTCTAGACAACACCACATCTCCACCTACTGAAGGACAAAACTGTATACTTGACACAAACACAGTGCCTTATGGTAAAGAGTAAAAGGGTCAACTTGCATTTTGAGTAACTTGATTTCATTACATAGGTGACCTGGGTCAGCCTATGATGAATGGGAGATGCAGAGGCTTCATCATCATCATCGTTTAACGTCCGTTCTCCATGCTAGCATGGGTTGGACAGTTCGACCGGGGATCTGGGAAGCCAGAAGGCTGCACCAGGCTCCAGTCTGATCTGGCAGTGTTGCTACAGCTGGATGCCCTTCCTAACGCCAACCACTCCGTGAGTATAGTGGGTGCTTTTTACGTGCCACTGGCACAGGTGCCAGGCGAGGCTGGCAACGGCCACGATTGGTGCTTTTTACGTGCCACCGGCATGGAAGCCAGTCTAGGCGGCGCTGGCATCGGCCACGGTCGGATGGTGCTTTTTACGTGCCACCGGCACAGGGCTCACAACTGCAGTTTCCATTGATTTTTTATGTTGGTATACTTGACTCAATGGATCTCCTCAAGCACAGGGTCAAAACGGTGTTTCTTTACTTGCCACCTGCACAGGAGTCAGTCCGTGTTCTATATATTGAGTGACAGTGTTTGTATATCAGTAATTCTTTTATTCTTTTACCTCTTACAGTCATTTGAATGTGGCCATGCTGGAGCACTGCCTTTAGTTGAGCAAATCGACCCCAGGACTTATTCTTTGTAAGCCTAGTACTTATTCTATCGGTCTCTTTTCCCAAACTGCTAAGCTACGGGGATGTAAACACCCCAGTATCAGTTGTCAAGCGATGTTGCAGGGGACAAACACAGACACACAAACATATGACGGGCTTCTTTCAGTTTCCGTTTACCAAATCCACTCACAAGGCTTTGGTCAGCCCAAGCCTATAGTAGAAGACACTTGCCCAAAATGCCATGCAGTGGGACTGAAACTGGAACCTTGTGGTTGGGAAGCAAGCTCCTTACCACACAGCCACTCCTGCATAATCTCCAATATTCTGCGAAAACATGTCTGGCCAAGGGGAAACATCATCTTCGCTTGGAAACAAGTGGGGGTTGGCAACAGGAAGGGCATCCGGCAGTAGAAAATCTACCTCAACAAATTCCAATTGACTCTTGCAAGCATGGAAAGGTGTGCACCAAACTGAAAATGATGATGACAACGATGACAATAACAACAGCCAAGAGGGTACAGCAAGACGGTTCAATTTATCCCACGCAGGACAGAGGCAAGACTGGGGCAATATTTTATATACTGCTACTACTTTCCTTCCTACTATTAACCATTCATTCTACTATGAAGTAATATGGAACCAATTTTATCAGTCATTCTAAAGGAAGAATAGAAACTAATGTTCTTGATGGTAGGGGTAAAAATAAACCATGTAGGTAAAACATGAAATATAATAAGAGAGATCTATTTCAAGTCACTCTGCCATGCTGCCTCCTTTCAGTGTCTGATACTGAAGAGGTGATAACACCTCCAAAATGCATACATTCAGTTTAGCTAAGGGAGCACTTTCAGCTGACTTGATGTGTTTAAACTTATTTGTCTGCAGTGAGAAAATATCTCCATGATAAAATACAGTGAATGGCTTTCTTATGAGTTCAAAATATACCTCAAGCATATTTGAACAGGTAATAAGTTTACAAATAGATAAAGTACCTGTTGAGTCAAGTAAAACCAAAATCATAGCTTTGGCCAGTGCCCCCTCACTGGCTCCTATGCCGGTGGCACGTAAAATGCACCTTCCAAATATGGTCAATGCCAGTGCCCCCTGACTGACTCCTGTGCTGGTGGCACGTAAAAGGCAAAATCCAAACGTGGTCGATACCAGGTCCACCTGACTAGCTCCCGTGCGGGTGGCACATAAAAAGCATCATCTGAACGTGGTCGATGCCAATGCCCCCTAACTGGCTCTCGTGCTGCTGGCACATAAAAAGCACCCACTCTCAGAGTGGTTGGCATTAGGAAGGGTGTCCAGCTGTAGGAACATTGCCAGATCAAATTGGAGCCGGGTGCAACCGCTGGCTTTTCAGACCTGTCAAACCGTCCAACCCATGGAAAACAGCCGTTAAACAATGATGATGATGATTGAGCTACTAATTCATGGGTTTTGAGTTCAAATCAACAGGAAGTATTTTGTTGTATCTTTGGGAAGAACACTAAATCCTCTGCATGTCAGATCTGTAGACATTCGAAGTAAGTGTCAATTCTCATGAAAACATTATTTCTAAAAGACTGGTATTCCATCTAGAGGAGAAATTTATCTTGGGAACATCAAAATAACTGCATCAAGATTTGAACTATCCTTTTGAGTGTCAACCACTCAGAGAAAACCTCTATGCAGTTATGCAATTTGCTAGAAATAGCAGCCAAATGCTTTTCCCACATTACCACCTTTAAGCAAAGGAAGGATACACTAGATTACTATGGCCCTTAATGCATCGTTTGAAAAATAAGTTGGGAAGGTCATGGCTGGAATGCTTTGATTACAGAACTGTTTGATTGTAGCTGACGTGTATTTATAACCAACAGCAATTCTTATGTGCCAAAGGTTGGGTTGATCTTATTTAAAAAGGAACGGGGGGGGGAGATCAGTGTGGGTTATCAAGAGTTAAAGGAAAACACTGGCTTCTCATATTGCTTCATTAGTACCAGTCAGTGGTTGGTCGAAGTGAATGTGACACTGTGGTAGTGGTAATGGAGGTGGGGATGACGATGGGGTGGGATGGGGGGTGGCGGTGGTGGTGGTGGTGGTGGTGGTGATGGTGGTAGCAGTAGTGTGTTTGATAATGTAGATGTGATGGTGATGGTGATAGCAGCAGCAGTGGTAGTAGTAGTAGTAGTAGTAGTAGTAGTATGGATGTCAGTGTCAAGTTGGTGATGGTACAGGCAGCACTGTGTCAGTGGGTCATAGTAGCAATAGTTATGCTAGTGAATTAATAGTAGTAGTAGTAGTAGTAGTAGTAGCAGCAGCAATATCCAATGATACAGATGTTACCAGTGGTAGGCTTGGCTTGGCTTGGCTGCCATGTGATAACAAACAAAAGTGACAGACAGGTGGATGGTGTTGACAAGGTGATAAACACATGGCAGGTGGGTTAAGGTAATATTGGGGGGAGGGGTGACAATTACATAAACATTATTTGAATGACAGAGAAACACACCTGTACTAGAGCAGGAGGAATGTACTAAATGACATAACATGAAAACAAAACAAAAAAAATTCATCATCATCATAGGCACAGGAGTGGCTGTGTGGTAAGTAGCTTGCTTACCAACCACATGGCTCCAGGTTCAGTCCCACTGCATGGCACATTGGGCAAGTGTCTTCTACTATAGCCTCAGGCCAACCAAAGCCTTGTGAGTGGATTTGGTAGACGGAAACTTAAAGAAGCCCATCGTATATATGCATGTGTATGTGTGTGTTTGCCCCCCACCCCCCGCATCGCTTGACAACCGATGCTGGTGTGTTTACGTCCCAGCAACTTAGTGGTTCGGCAAAAGAGGCTGATAGAATGAGTACTAGGCTTACAAAGAATAAGACCTGGAGTTGATTTGCTTGACTAAAGGCGGTGCTCCAGCATAGACGCAGTCAAATGACCGAAACCAGTAAAAGAGTATCATTTAACCCAGTGTTTCTCAACCAGAGTTCATATGGCCCCTAAGGGTTAGGGTTAGGGGTGTCCATGCAACAAAATTGCAAATTGGGGATCCGCAATAGCATTTTAAGAGCCCTTGAAAAATTTTTGCTTTAGATGTATCTATTGGTGTGTATTGCAAGAAACAGCAGTACTTTTTGGTTATTTTACCCCCCATTAGAAAAATTGCCATTAAAATGGGGGGGGGGAAACAGGAAAGGAATAAGTTTTGAAAGAAAGAGAAGTACATGAGAGGAATAAAGGAAGAAAAAACAGCAAGCAAGATGAGAAGTAATAAAGAGTTAGGGCAGACATAACGGAACCCTTCTTCCTCCCTACGACTGAGGAAATGGAAAAGTGGTGGGCGGAGGCGGCGAGAGGGAGGAAGAGGGGTTCGAACGTACCTCTCTCTCTCTCTCACATACACATGCACACACCCGTCCATCTATCTATCCACCCACCGAACTGTTTCAAGTTCATATAGTGTAAGCTAACGCAAACGGTAGAGGAAGAGGTGGAGAGGTTAGGTGTATGAGATGTCAGTGCTGACGATGATGACGATGATGATGACAAACGATAATGGTGAGATCTACAATGCTGGGTGTTGCAAACGGGTGTATTGTTGTTGAGCTGTAAGAAGGTGGAGTCGATGAAGAAAGGACGACGGGGAACGATGTTAATCTTTGCTGATGAAGGCAAGAGTAACATGGGTTTTTTTTGTGTGTTTTTGAACATTTTTTGTTCGTCTTGGCTGTATATATTTATTTTATTCTATTTTTATTTCGTCTTTTCTTTACTCACAGAAAGTTTATTTCATTTTTTATTTTATTTTATTTTTATTTTATTTTATATTTTTTACTTTATTACTCTACCGATGCATAGATATTTGACACGTAGATGTAGTTCTGTGGATGGCTGTGGGTTAGAATTGAGGCTGAAGACGAAAATGGGGATGGTGTTGCTCGAAGTGAGGAGGGGGGAAAGGGTGGTCTTACCAGCAGCAGCAGCAGCAGACTCTTAGTGAAGTACATGAGAAAGAAAGGGAATACAAAGAAATACACCAACGAATCATTCTTAAAGTATATCTCACATACATACACGTGTGCTTATGTGTTTTCTCCAGTATATTTTAGGCTCTGGAACTATATATATATATATATATATATTTCAACAATTGAGGGTAAAATTAATTAATTATTAATCAATTTCACCAAGTATTCAGTATGCAAAGGGACCATTTAAGGCGAATTCAAATTATTACATTATATAAAAGGGCTTAGTAAAATAAATTACTTTGCCGCATACTGAACTCATTAGAAATAGCAGCTAAAAAAACTTTTTTAAAACTATTTCTAATACTTAAAGAAAACCTCTCTCATATAGTGTTTGCTCAATTCAACTCACGAAATTATGGGGGTAAAGACATTAAAAAATCAAATGCAAAGGTTATTTGAGAACGTACGTTTCAAGATTAGTCAACTCGACTATATATATATATATATATATAATATATATATATATATATATATATGTGAAAGTTGCTTCCCAACCACATGGTTCCACGTTCAGTTTCGCAGCGTGACACCTTGGACAACGGTTTTCTTGTGAGTGGATTTGGTAGACGGGAACCGAAAGAAGCCAGTCGTGTGTTGTCTATATGTGTATGAGTTTGTGTACGAGTGTGCATGTGCCTGTTTGTCCCCACCACCACTGCTTGACAACAGGTGCTTGTTTACGTCCACGAAACATAGCAGTTCGACAAATAAGTTCAATAGAATAAGTACCAAGCTTTATCCCCCAAAAATAGGGATCTTTTCGGTTTGAACGGCAGTTTTTAACATAATTTCTAGGTAACTAAAAAATTTTAAACTTCGTATACTGGTAGAATGTGTTTATAAAACATTTTATTTTCTTGGCTTTAATTGAGAAAATTCTATAGTTTATAAGATATTTGTTGTTTTTCTTCTTCAATTTCTGCAATTTCAACCAATCACTGACTTCTATTGAGGTAAAAAAAACATTCTGTGCCGTATGAATATGACCCTCGTTTAAGAAACAGATTCTGTTTATTTACATTTGTGAAGAAAAAAAAAGATACCCTTCCCCCTACCTCTAACCCTAAAACAGATTGAAATGCAATAGATCGATACTAGGTTCATAATTATGGGTGACAATTTCATATGACACCGCTAGAAAAAACTGCCGTTCAAACCGAAAAGATCCAAAAATAGTACTGTGGTCGATACATTTGACTAAAAATTCTTCAAGGCGGTGCCCCAGCATGACCACAGTCTAATGACTGAAACAGGTAAAAGATAAAAGTATATATATATATATGTATATACAGGTCGTCGTCTACTTACAACCACAATCGGTTCCGACTGATTGGTTGTAAATTGGCCTATAGGATTACATAGCTTTGTTTTATATTTTTACATTCTTAAGGTACATTCTCAGGTAAAAGTCACACACCATTCCGTATTATACTACAAGTGTTATTTGTTCAGAGTCTCAAGCAATCGTCTATTAAACAAATACAGGGTTGCCTCGATGTCTCCGCGACAGGAGACAGGTTATCCCAACACTTGGGATAACCACAGCGGCGATTAAAAACCAAACCCTGGTGTCATTCGTAGATGGGTTAATTTCTAAGAAATTAAACCTATTAGATTTCAACTGGACTCCCGGCAGAGATGCACATACTGTCAACCACTAAGGGACATGCTCAAGTGGTTAAGGCAGAGCAAATTCGTGGTATTGAGCAGAATATTTGCAAACTTCTTAACCACATCTGGACACATTGAAAAACACTGAATCAGCCATCTAGTGAATACAATGCTTGAAAACTATAAGGGAATGGCCATGGATGGAACGGGGGTTTCTAAACCATAACTGACCTACAGTTAAACAACAACAGCCATCACTCAAGTATCCCTCAGTCATTCATTGCTCCTCTGTTTGTCACCCACATTGTGTCTGTCACCAATCCTTCAGCCACACCTAGAACATCATCCCTCTGGAAT
The DNA here is from genome assembly GCF_006345805.1 of Octopus sinensis. Taxonomy (NCBI): domain Eukaryota; kingdom Metazoa; phylum Mollusca; class Cephalopoda; order Octopoda; family Octopodidae; genus Octopus; species Octopus sinensis. Next base: position 24,203,952 of record NC_043017.1, read on the forward strand.
TTTCTACCTGCCCTTAGTAACCTTGTAGTTACTGACTAGCAACTATTCAAAAGAAACATTACCAGTAATTTTGTTGGTCTTGGAGAAACCCCTAAAAGCCATGAGAACTGTCCCTTCAAACAGACCAAATATCTTTTTATCTTTTACTTGTTTCAGTCATTGGACTGCAACCATGCTGGAGTAGCAGTGCCTTTAAGGGTTTAGTCAAATAAATCAACCCTGGTATGCCTTTTTTTGAAGTCTGGTGCGTTTTCAATTAGTTCTTTCTGCTGAAGTACTCAGTTCTGGGGACACAAACAAACCAACATTGATTGTCAAGCAGTGTAGGAGACAAAGACAAATACACATTTATGTACACACACACACGTTGGGTTTCCACAACAGTGTCTCTCTACCTAATTCACACAAAAGGGATTTGTTGGCCCAGGGCTATAGCAGACGACACTTACTCAAAGCGCCATAGCAGGAGTGAATCTGTAACCACATGGTTGCAAAGTGAACTTCTTAACCACAAAGCCATGCAAACTTGCACCTATGTAACTTGCTTTTTTTTTTTTTGTAATTTCTAAAAATCCCCCCCCCCTCAAGCACATCCTTTAACTCTTTAGCATTTGAAACCAATCATATTCAACCCTAACGTTAATCCTGTTTCATGTTCAAACCAACCAGATCTCGCTTCTTACACCTACCCTTCAATGTCATTCTAAAAATAAGCAGTCACATCATTGAAATCTCAAAGCTTTGAGACAACGCATGACTGATTTTTAAAAAGTGAGTATAAATAAGCATTATATTTAACAGAATAATTTTAACGTTAAAGAGTAAAGTGTACTCAAGCCTTAATAAAACAGCTTTTTTCACTTACTCATTCACATAACACACACACCTAGTTTAATGTTTACAAAGGACAACATACAAAAGACTAATGTTCTGGTTCAACAAATGAATGTAGCTAAGGGCATGAGAGATTTGAAGTGAATTTGTTGCCCACACAAACAGGCCTCAGCCCACAACATTCCACAAAACTATGCTTTTATTCTTTTACTTG